>NC_142807.1:13076018-13376018 GCF_049724085.1 Artemia sp. Qi Xiang Cuo
GTTTTAAATAACAATTTAAAAAAAATACATTTTAACATTTTTTTGGCTTTTTTATAGAATATATGTCATGTAGGCTAAGGCTGAACTGCTGCTTTTTTTTATTGCTTTTGGCTGCTCTTTTGGATATTATTCATTTTTTATTTTGGGGATTCATTCCAAATTATAAACTCATAAATACCTAATATCAGCTAAATTATAAACTGCATCTAAAATGAGTAAACTTATCAAATTGAAAAATATGTGATGAACACTTCACATGAGAACACTTCAATTACAATGAAGCAAAAAACACTTAATGGCTTATTTGGTATGAAGAAAAATGAAGTGCCAGCTATTTTGTTGGGTAAAAATGAAAAGCTCATCCATTTTAAATGTAATTAAATGAAATAATATGCAGACTGAAGTAGCTCAAGGAAGATGTTGAGATTTTCTTCCAAGTTCATTACTTTTAATCCAAGCAAAATGTAAGGAGACTTAGTATCAGTTATTGAGTTTAAGCTTTGATTTCCAAATGCTCCCAAAAATTACCCAATTTAAGAAACTTGCAACAATAAGTCATCTGTGGTCAAAATACTCAAAGATTCCTCTTTGATCCCCACCCAGGCTCAAAGCTTCTGCTATGGTCATATCAATAGAAATATCCAGAGTTTCTTTTTAAAATAGCTTTCAAGCGTAGTTAGGGGTGTTTAGCCTTTTTTGCTTTTCTTCAAAGCTTTGAAAAAAAGTGTTATAAAATTCCAAATGTTACATTTGTTATATTTGTGCATATTTTTGGTAATCCTTTGTGTGGTGATCGAATTTTTTAAACCACTGTAGATACGTAAGAACGTTGCAACATCTGGTACCCTGAGGTCATAAGACTGTCAAAGGCTCTTCCTTGAACCTCCCAAATTGAAAGCTTTTATTATGACCTGGCCTTTTAATGTAACTTGGGCACAGGACAAAGAGCGTCATTGTCACCCGAGCGCAGCGTTAGGTGGGGATGTCGATATTGCTTTCATCACACCAATTCGTTTTAGTGCGAATCTGCCTGGTACTTAAGAGTGAATGTTTTCAAAGTAAACTCGTTTCATCAATAAGAAAAAAAAGGGTTGGACGCATGTGTCCCTTTCCCTTTGGACGATAAAACTATACACGTGCTGTATCAAGTATAACTCACGAAAATCTGGAATTTTTGTCAACTTTTTGGCATCCCTGCTTTCAATAAAAAAAAATCAAGTTACTATCACTTAAATATAATAACTCCCTATGCCCCCCCTCTGGATACCATCTTGATGGGATACCGTCTCTGCTTTAAATAAAAAAAAAATAAACTTATTGGCATCCCTGCTTTCAAAAAAAAACTTCGAGGTGTTATCATTTAAATATGATTTCTCCCTACCCCCCCCCCCCTCTGGATACCACCCTGATAGGATGCCGTCTCTGCTTTAAATTAAAAAAAAAAAAATTTTGGCATCCCTGGTTTCAATAAAAAAATTTCGAGATATTATCATTTAAATGTAATACCTCCTACCACCTTGATAGGATACCGTCTCAGCTTTACATTAAAAAAATAATTTACTTAATAATTAACTAGGTCACTATATGGTTCAAACAAACACGCAAAATAACGTTAAACAGCTTAGTGTTCCTTGAAAAAAAATTGAGGGTATGAGTAAAGGCAACAACAAAAATGTCGAAATTATTCAGATATACCTCAAATTATTGGAAAACTGAGTCATAGATTCACCGTGACATTCAATAATATCCAAAGAATCTAATTAAAAGGGAGCACACACAAAAGCCAAATTAGAGCAGTAGCCTATGAGAAATTGCAAAATACCCAAGACAATGAACAAGCCCCAATGGGGGGGGGGGCCCCGGGTCTATTAAAATATTTGAATGGTTTCCCAGGGTATTTGATATCATTTTCTTCTGTCTCCCCTTTAAATGAAAAAAATAATTATCTTTTTGGCCTCCCTGTTTTCAATAAAAAAAATGAGGTATTATCATTTAAAAATGATAGCCCCCTATCCCCCCCCCCCTATAGGCAATAATTTACAATTTTTTTATGAATCATATTTTTGGGGTAACTTCCGTTTCAATCTTTAATTCCCCAACCTTGTACATAGCTTAGTCTATAGCTAAATTTTGTCTCAATATAAGGGTTTTCTTGGGGGGGGGGGTAAAAAATTTTCAGAAAGAAGATTGTATTTTCTTTAGTCTATCAGGGGTTCAACAATTGAGCATTAAACATTAAGAAAATCTTATCTAAAAACAACAAAAGAAAAAAAATTCTGTAAACTTATAATTCAGCTGTAGAAACAATCTGTTGGCTATCAATTTCAAAATCCAACTGAAGGCTGAAGCTGTATAATAGTGAATGCGTTCTATAATTCTATTCAACTTCAAAATAAAATTCTTGACTACAAATGATGTAAGAAATAGCAATTGGGAAACTGCATTCGAAATGATTTAAACTCATTTAATAAAGACGATACTTTTTTTTTGTCAACATTTGAAGAACTGTGTATATTGCAATATTTGCAATTGCATATTGCATCTCTCTGGTTTTTATACAAAGTAACAAAGCAGCTGAAAATTAACGAACAAGAGAGTAGTGAAGAATTATGGTATACAAAGTAATATTTGGCAGGGAAAGTCACTGGTGTTTAATCACTTGGGGTGGCACCGTGATTTTCGGGGATTCGGGGAACAAAATTTTTTTTGGGGTGATGCATAGATTTTCGGAGAAATTCCCGAAAATTCGGGGATAGTGCAAGCCCTGCTTGATTTCTAATCAGGAAAATCGAAATACTAAACCACATGAGAAAGAAAAGCTCCGACTTTGCGGTTGACGCAATAAAGAATTGCCGCAAAATTAATTAAGTCAGCCCAACGCCGCCGCCTCTGCCGGCGGCGTGGCGACACTTCAGTGGCGGTCGACCGGGCCTCTCGTCGGCGGGGTTCGGTCGATCCGCCGGCGCGGCGCCGGGGTCTAGGCGAAACACTCGGTTGAAGTGCAGGTGATTCTTGAATCATGAGGGGCCCCACCCTCCTCTTCTGATTCTGAGGATAGCAAGTTATCATCTCTTGATTCCGATGCAGGCTTACTCAGCGGTATATTGGTGACGGCCCACCTGCCCAGAGTCTCGGGCAAGTGACCCAAAAAATTTGGAAAAATTGAAATTTGTTCAGAATGCAGGGCTGAACTTAGGCAATGAATAGGTACTATTTGGAAGATGAAGATGGCTTTAAAACGATCGTTTGCCTGTTATTCCAAGCAAATTAATGCTCCTATCTCAATTCTAAGTTCTTGGTCAACCTACCTAAGACCATAGGTGGGTGCGCCTTGTTTGCCTCTCATTCCAGGTAATCTAATGGTCCTATGCCAATTTTAAACTCTTGGTCAACCATGCCTGAGACTCTAGGCAGGCACTGCCTTTCCAAAACTAACACACAAGTATTTGTCCAATAAGAGAGTCACACTTACTCCCACCATTTACCCATGCCATTTAAACATTTGCCTCTCAATTATTTGGATTGGCCGTTTCAGTTTCTTGTTAGGGGGAGGCAAAACTAAATTGGAATCCCTTTGCCGCGAATTTTTGATATTTCGAGTAAAAAATGCCTTGGAAAGAAGTAGAAAACAGCAAAACATTGTATAAACATTGCCAAAAATGCAAAATGTTTCAGGAAGTCCAGAATAAAAGAGGGGGAGGGGGCAAATGTCCCCTCCGTGCCTACGCCCATGCATGGGCCATGTCCCAAGTACCAATAGGACTACTTGGGACAGTCCCAAGTACAGAACCTTATATGTCACTGTAATCATGTAATTTTTTCAACAATTATGACAAAAACACAGCAAAAACACTGATTCTAGTTCATAAGAATACTAATCAACAAACCAGAGCAAGTAAATGATTACTGTAAACCTAACACTTCCCAAGACAGTTCATGGAACTACACAAAAAAATTTTGATGTCTAGCTTGAAATTTCTGATCCTTCCACAAAAGAACAAAATGGCTACTGTCAAATTCAAACTTCTGCAGATGCCATCTGATAGAGAGATACTTCCCTACAATTGTTTGTGAATTTTTTGCTAGATGGCTTCACTGTATGTTAAGCCTGTCGCAAGTATGGAGGTGTCTCAAGTACGGGGCCTTCCCCCTACTACTTATCTTGCTATTTGTAGGGGTTACCAAACCAGTGCCTGCATTTACATACCAGAACCAAAATAATGCAATTTTTCTTTACCAAACATCAATTATAATGCATATACAATACAATTATAATAAATAATACAAATACATGTAGTCTGTCATCTAAATCCAGATATAAAAATCTAAACAAATAAAATACAAATAAGACAGCTCTAATATAAATATGCAGGAATAAAATAGGGAATGAACCAGTCCAGTAGTCCTAACAAAATTACTTAATACGTTTGTGCTTAGTCATCCAGCCCAGATTCAAGGGAAAATGGTGGAGAGAGAACTAGTCATTTGTCTGAGAAGGGGATAACCTAGGTCTCTGTAGCCTAGTTATAGCACCTTCTGGGCTAGGCATAGATTCCTTTATGTTTCCTCTCTGCTTTGCCAGGGCTGCTGGTAACTGCTGACACTGTGTGAAAGCTTGAACCTTCTCTATTTAGGTTTCCAATTGAGTTATTCAGGCTACAGACTGCATTTTGAAAATGTTTTAATGCTAACTAAGGAATCAGTTAGCAAATAGAAGTTATAACCTGGGTTAGATCAGAGATCTGCTTTGTAACACCTTCATACATGGTCATGTACTTCATGTTGAGTTTCTCAATTGGAGGTTGATTAGGAGTCAGTGAAGTGAAATATTCTGTATATACCATGGGAACATGTTCTGTATGAGTTGGAAGTCCCTTCTTCAAGATCTCAGGGTATGCCATCTGTTCACAAGGCCATGCAAGGTTCTTTGTCTTCTATATTATGTTTATTCTTGTGTCACTTGAGGTTCCCTCTATTTTACCTTAAATGACCTTAAATCACACTTGCCAGCGATGGGATGATCCTGTAACTTACCCCAACTCAAGGTATCCTGGGGTAATCAGTTAGTTCATGATACTATTTTGTAAATTATTTCACCAAAATCAATATAGCCAGCCATTTTTTTTTTTTTTTTAGCAAAATAGCAGAAATTTTTTTGGTAATTTTTTTATATAGCAGCTTTTTACTACTTTGAAAAGTTGCTGATGCATTTTTCAGTTCTAGGCGTTTACCCACCCCCCCATAAAATAACCCCAGAAAATACCCCCCCCCTGCCATGGAAAATAAGGCTTTCCAAATTTGAGAATTTTATTTGAGTTTTATTTTTTTAATTTCTATAGGAGGAAGGAATTTTGGTAATTGTGTATTATGCGCAACTCACTCAAGTTTACACTGTATAAAACTCAAAAACAAAACCGTTTTTTTCATTATTTTTTTTTTCAGCTTACCGCGAGACAAGACAAAGACAAGTGACAGAATATATGGGAAATATATAATTTGGGCTATATATTTGCACATAGGGGGGGGGGTAAAGTATTTGGATAATTTGAAGTCAGAAAACAATTCTGTCTTGTTATATGGCCACTGAGAAATTACAGAAGAAGAGCGAGGTATCTGGAAATTTTTTTAACTGACTAAAAAAAAAAAAAAAAAAAAACAAAAAAAAAAATCCCAGTATAAAGCAAATGTAATGTTTCATTTAAGTGTTTTTTCCATGTATTAAATTATTTTTTTTCAATCACAGTTTTTTCAAGTATTAAGTACTATTATTAGGTTAATGTAGTGTTTCATTTAAGTGTTTTATAATGATCACTGATCAAAGTTTATGTTATTTGTTCCTTTCATTTATGTTATTTTACTCTGTTCATGGCCGTATATTTGGCTTTAAAATGCATCTATCTATCTATCTAATATGCAGAATACTTGTACCAAACACATTTTACATGCAGACACGCTATACTTCACCCCCCCCCCCTAATGTTCAAATCTATTAGCCCAAATTTATTTCTAAAGTAACGAAAAACTGGTGTGTTCTCAAATTTTACTCAGTGTAAACTTGATTGAGTGGCGCATAATACACAAGTACCAACACTCCTTCCCCCAGCAGAAATTAAAAAAATACAACTCAAATAAAATTCTCAAATTTGGAAAGCCTTATTTTCCATGAGAGGGGGGTATTTTCAGGGGAGGTGATCGCCGGGGGGAGGGGGGGGGGTAAATGCTAAATGAAACTCAGAGAGGAAAGAAACTAAAAAAATGAAAAATAAAATCAAAAAGGGTGAAAAAACGAGGATTTTGTCAGCCAGTGGTGAACCATGAAGAAGACAAAAAAAGCAAATATTTCGACAAGGACCTCCGCCTTTTCGTCCTCAGTGCTAAGCAAAAAAGAAGACAAAGAAAAAAACGAAAATCTAACCTTTCGTTGTTTACCTTACGAAGACAGAACAGACACTGAATAAAAACCAGGCAGGAATCAATGAAAATAAATTTACCAAGATCATTGGGCAAGAATCTTTCGCCTTGCAATAGTTTTAGCTGGTCTACAATTTTAATTTTCATTAGGTATGCAAATAGCTTCTTTTAAGTTATTTCGGGTGAAAATATTGAATGAGTCCTTCAAGATTAAACTGTCGTAAATTGGGCTTATTAAAATATCTCCAGTAACTCTATTTATTGCTAAATTTTGGTTCGTATATTTTTTTATCTCAATTGCATCTTCAAAAGTTTGTGGTACACCCTTTACAGTTGATATTAAAGCTGCCTCGTCAAACAGAACTAGATGGGTCGGATTTACGAAAATATGCGAAGCCAATGCCGAATCAAAGTTGTCATTGTTATTTTTTAATCTCAGGGACTTATCTATTGAAATTTTGTGCTCATGCAAACGCTCACCTAGTTGTTGATGGGTCCTACCAATGTAAAATTTTCGACAAGAACACGATATTCTGTAGACACAACTTCCCAGCGCAGTGTCTGTTTTATACTTTCCTGAGTTGAAGAAGTCTTCAACTTTTTGTCCGGTTTGGGAAGGAACAGAAAGATTACGTTTTTTTAAAGATCTTTTAAACTTATCGCCAAGTTTTGGGACGCATAGTAAAACGATCAAAGTTTTTTTCTCAATTGCCAATATCACTGAATCAAGGGATACAATCCCCGTATTTTGTTCTTTTATCTTTTTTAATCGTTTATCAATTATATTTTCAATGTTTTATTGGGTAACCTTTGCAGAAAAGAATATCCTTGACATAATTTAGTTCAGAATTTATATGATTACGGGAACAAATTTTAAAACTCTGTAGACTAAAGAGATTATTACCCCTCTTTTCACAGAAGGAGGGTGATGGGAAGAGAAATGTAGATATCGATCATTATGAGTCGGCTTTCTATATATAGAAAATTCAAGACTAGGATTAGATTTTATAATCAAAACATCCAAGAAAGGCAGTTCACCTGAATCTTCGAGTTCCACTGTGAACTGGAGATTCGAATCAAAAGAGTTCAAATATGCCAAAAAATCTCTTAGAGAGTTTTGTTCATGTTCCCAAACAGAAGGGATATCATCAACAAAACGATACTAGATTGAGTGTTTTAAGTGAAAATTATTCAAAGCAGACTGTTCTATGAAATCCATGAAAAAAATTGCCAAACAAGAAGACAAGAAAATGCCCATGGATGAGCCCATTATTTGAAGGAAATATTTGTTTAAGAATTGAAAACACGAGGAAAATTTATTGTAGAGACGGACAAGGTTCATTATAGTAACAATTTCTAAAGTTTTGTAATCTAACCAAGCTGAATTTTCCTATAATTTAATTTGTAAGGCCTTCTCACATTTATGGATATTGCATGAAGTGTACATAGAAACTTTATCAAAACTAGATAAAAGGGTATTATCTGTTGTATTTTGATTTTTAAATTCTCAACAAGATCCATGGAGTTTTTTATATAAGATTTCTGTGTGTTTAAAAGAGGCTTAAAAATGGTGGCTAAGAAGCTTCCTATACCCGTAACTGGAGAACTATAACATGCTACAATTGGAAGCAACGGAATATCTTTCTTATGGATTTTAGGCAGACTATAAAATATTGGGGCCGAGCAACCTTTGCGGTAACATTTTCTTTACATTTGAGAGGTAAATAGTCTAGTATTTTTTAAAATTCCTAGTTCTTTTCTCAACTTTTGTGTGTATTTGTCTGTGGGATCAAATTTTATTTCTTCGGAAATATTTTTATCTATTAAAAGGGTGCTAACTTTTAATTGATAATCTGCAGAATTCATAATTACAACTGTGTTTCTCTTGTCCGCTTTCGTAATTACTGTGTTTTTGTCTTTTTTTAAATTTCGGAGGATTTTAATTTCTTCCTTTGATTGAGTTGAAATTGACAAAGATGGCCTATTGTTGAAACTGTTGAAATTCCAGTTTTGAGAATTTTTCCGATAAACGAGTTTTGCTAAATGGAATATGTGTCTGAAAGACCTATGTGAGATTTGTAAAATCTGGTGAAAATCTTGAGGGGACAAAATCTGATATATTAAGTATTTTATTACTAAGGACATATCTTCTGGATCTATGGTCTTTTAAAATATGTGTTAAAGTTTTGAAACCCATTCTCTGAATAAATGGGCCCTCAGATTGTGTGCCTAAATTCAGGTTGAAACGTAAACAAGGTGGAAGATTTCTATTTTTTTTGCCAGTTAATAATAAATCAAACTTACAATTATTATTAGTATGTTTCTTAACACAATTTACAAAATCTACACAAATAGTGGTTCTATAATACCCATAATCTTGGCATAAGAATATTTATGGGCCAAACTGATCATGACTTATATACGAAAACAGGGAAAAAAAAGAAAGTAACAAAATAAAAAATTATATCAAAAAGGATGAAAAAAATAGGATTTTGTCAGCCAGTGGCGAACCCATAAATTTTTCCAAGTTTATCGCCAAGTTTCGGGATTGTAGACCAGCTAAAACTATTGCAAGGCGAAAGATCCTTGCCCAATCATCTTGGTAAATTCATTTTCATTGATTCATGCCTGGTTTTTATTCAGTGTCTGTTCTGTCTTTGTAAGGTAAACTTCGAAAGGTTAGATTTTCGTTTTTTTTTTCTTTTTGTTTAGCACTGAGGACGACTTGGCGGAGGTCCTTGTCGAAATATTTGCTTATATTTTGTCATCTTCATGGTTTGCCACTGGCTGACAAAATCCTCGTTTTTTCATCCTTTTTGATTTAATTTTTCATTTTGTTAGTTTCTCTCCTTTCTGACTTTCATTTGTCATGCATAGCCAGTGTGGCCTAAAAATATATCTGCGCCAAGCTTACGGGGATCATTGGACCACTATTGTTTTAGATTTTTTAAATTGTGTCAAGAAACATACTAGTACTATCTGTCAGTTAGATTTCTTAGAAACTTGTAAAAGACATTGATTTCTTCCACTTTCTTTAGGTTTCAACCTACATTTAGGCGCACAATCCGAAGGCCCATTTATTCAGAAAATGGGTTTCAAAACTTTAACACATATTTTAAAAGACCATAGATCAGAAGTACGTCCTTAGTAATAAAATACTTAATTTAAAATCCTTATTATATCAGATTTTGTCCCCTCAGATTTTCACCAGATTTTACAAATCTCACATAGGTCTTTCAGACACATATTCCATTTAGCAAAACTCGTTTATCGGAAAAATTCTCAAAACTGGAATTTCAACAGTTTCAACAAACACGGATTTTCCTTGCTAGATTTTGTCCTGGTCCTCCTTTGAAAATCTATCCTCAAGGTATTTACATCGAAGGAACTAAGTATTCTTTCAAAAGGACCAAAATTTGCAATGGCTCAAACACACGTAAATACATCAGAAATTATTACGGGCGTGGAGTCTGCTATTTTTAGCTCTCACGGTGAAGTTGAAAATCCAGACCTAATCAGAGTTGAAATTGTAAAGAGTATTCTTGATTATAGGTCATCTTTGTCACTTTCAACTCAATCAAAAGAAGAAATTAAAATCCTCCAAAACTTAAAAAAGGCAAAAATACAGTGATTACGAGAGCGGACAGGGGAAACGCAGTTGTAATTATGAATTATGCAGATTATCAATGAAAAGATAGCACACTTTTAATAAATAAAAATACTTCCAAAGAAACGAAATTTGATCCCAAAGAAAAATACACACAGAAGTTGAGAAATGAACGAGGAATTTTACAAAATACTAGACTATTTACATCTCAAATGTACAGAAAATGTTACCCTAAAGGTTGCTCGGCCCCAATGTTTTATGGTCTGCCTAAAATCCATAAGAAAGATATTCCGTTACGTCCAATTGTAGCATGTTATAGTTCTCCAGCTACGGGTATAGGAAGCTTCTTAGCCACCATTTTTAAGCCTCTTTTAAGCACACAGATATCCTATATAAAAAACTCCATAGATCTTGTTGAGAATTTAAAAAATCAAAATACAACAGATAATACCCTTTTATCTAGTTTTGATACAGTTTCTATGTACACTTCATGCGATGTCCATAAATGTGAGCAGTCTTTACAAAGAAAATAATAGGAAAATTCAACTTGGTCGGATTAGAAAATTTTAGAAATTGATAAAATAATGACCCTTGTTTGTCTTTGAAACAAGTTCTTCTCGTATTTTAAATTCTGAAAAAAAATTTGTCCTTCAAATAATGGGCTCATCCATGGGCACTGTCTTGTCTCCTTATTTGGCAAATTTTTACATGGATTTCATAGAACAGTCTGCTTTGAATAGTTTCCACTTAAAGCACTCTATCTGGTTTCGTTTTGTTGATGATATCCCTTCTGTTTGGGAACATGAACAAGACTCTGTAAGAGATTTTTCGGCATATTTGAACTCTTTTGATTCGAATCTCCAGTTCACAATGGAACTCGAAGATTCAGGTAAGCTGCCTTTCTTGGATGTTTTGATTATAAAAACTAATCCTAGTTTTGAATTTTCTATATATAGAAAGCCGACTCATAATGATCGATATCTACATTTCTCTTCCCATCACCTTCCTTCTGTGAAAAGAGGGGTAATAATCTCTTTAGTCGACAGAGTTTTAAAAATCTGTTCCCGTAATCATATAAATTCTGAATTAAATTATGTCAAGGATATTCTTTTCTGCAATGGTTACCCAATCAAACTCATTGAAAATATAATAGATAGACGATTAAAAAAGATAAAAGAACAAAATAGGGAGCTTGTCCCCCTTGATTCAGTTGCACCGGCAATTGAGAAAAAAAACTTTCATCGTTTTACCATATATCCCGAAACTTGGCGATAAATTTGGAAAATTTTTAAAAAAACGTAATCTTTCTGTTTCTTTCCAAACCCAACAAAAAGTTGAACACTTTTTCAACTCAGGAAAGGATAAAACAGACCCTGCAATGGGTAGCGGTGTATACAGAATATCGTGTTCTTGTCGAAAATTTTACATTGGTAGGACCCATCAACACCTAGGTGAGCGTTTGCATGAGCACAAAATTTCAATAGATAAGTCCCTGATATTAAACAATAAAAATGACAAATTTGATTCGGCTTTGGCTGCCCATATGTTCGTTAATCTGATACATCTAGTTCTGTTTGACGAGGCAACCTTAATATCAACTGTAAATGGCGTACCACAAACTTTTAAAGAGGTAATTGAGATAAAAAAAAATATATGAACCAAAATTTAGCAATAAATAGAGATACTGGAGATATTTCATTAAGCCCAATTTACGACAGTTTAATCTTGAAGGACTCAATCAATATTTTCACCCGAAATAACTTAAAAGAACCTATTTGCATATCTAATGAAAACCGAAATTGTAGACCAGCTAAAACTATTTTGTTACTTTCTCTCCTCTCTGAGTTTCATTTGTCATGTATAGCCAGTGTGGTCTAAGAATGTATTTGTCAAGGATATACTTTTCTGCAATGGTTACCCAATCAAACTCATTGAAAATATAATAGATAGACGATTAAAAAAGATAAAAGCACAAAATAGGGAGCTTGTCCCCCTTGATTCAGTTGCACCGGCAATTGAGAAAAAAAACTTTCATCGTTTTACCATACATCCCGAAACTTGGCGATAAACTTGGAAAAATTAAAAAAAAAACATAATCTCTCTGTTTCTTTCAAAACCGAACTAAAAGTTGAACGCTTTTTCAACTCAGGGAAAGATAAAACAGACCCTGCAATAGGAAGTGGTGTCTACAGAATCCCGTGTTCTTGTGGAAAATTTTACATTGGTAGGACCCATCAACAACTAGGTGAACGTTTGCATGAGCACAAAATTTCAATACAGAAGTCCCTGAAATTAAAAAATACCAATGACAACTTTGATTCGGCTTTGGCTTCACATATTTTCGTAAATCCGACCCATCTAGTTCTGTTTGACGAGGCAACCTTAATATCAACTGCAAATGGCGTACCACAAACTTGTAGACCAGCTAAAACTATTGCAAGGCGAAAGATCCTTGCCCAATCATCTTGGTAAATTCATTTTCATTGATTCATGCCTTTTTTTTATTCAGTGTCTGTTCTGTATTTGTAAGGTAAACTTTGAAAGGTTAGATTTTCGTTTTTTTTTTTTTTTTTTGTTTATCACTGAGGACGACTTGGCGGAGGTCCTTGTCGAAATATTTTCTTATATTTTCATCTTCATGGTTTCGCCACTGGCTGACAAAATCCTCGTTTTTTCACCCTTTTTGATTTCATTTTTTAGTTTGTTACTTTCTCTCCTCTCTGAGTTTCATTTGTCATGTATAGCCAGTGTGGTCTAAGAATGTATTTGGGGTAAATGCTGGCCACTGCAGATTTCACTATTAGATTTTAAATAGGCTACTGTAACAATTTAGCTAGGTAAAATAATTTTATCTTAGATACAACCACATTTCAGATACAAAGCAAGTAAAATATTGCTTTCTGGACAAAATTTTTTGATAATTTGAAAGAAAGTAGTAAGTCAGGTGAATAAGATTTTCAGAAATCAGCTTAGATATCAATTCCTGATAATTGTTGGAAGTTTCATTCACCATGTTCAACTACTTTTCTTTTATGTCTAAAAGCAGTAAAAACATGCAAGTAAACTTTCAGGGAGCAACACAGATATCATGTCCTAAAAATCTCTTATGTTGTATTGACTTAGTTAATCTGCATATCATAAAAATATTGAAGACAGTTTGCAGTTCTAATTTATGTTCTGTTTTTTACTCATTATTCCTTTTCTTTATTTGTAGTCCTATTCCTCCAATACTGTACAGTTTGGGTACATAATTAGCTCTATCCAGTGTATCCACTGATTTGTGTATTATTACCGTAAATACATATTGATCAATTGATCTTTACCACCCTATCCATTGATTTGTGCATTATTACCATAAATGCATATTGATCTTGCCTATGGAAAAGGTAGGCTATATCTTGCATTTTGAAAATGTAAATTTTTGGTTTTCTTATGAGAATAATAAAAAAAAATTCTTGTAAAAGAGATTTGCACAGTAAATATAGTATTAACAGTTTTTAATGTTGTGTTTTAGTTTTTTTTTTGTCCTTTGTTGCTTCATATTTTTTTTTTTTTCCAAGGTTTGTCTCATACTAAAACAGAAGAGTAGATTTCCCTGCAGAAGTTTTTGGTTTTGTACCATTGTTGTTTTGTTATGCTAATCTAGCCAGTACAACTTAGAATCTAATAACTTTCTTGTTATATTGGAATTATTTGGAGTATTATTAAAGGCCTTCTGAATATACTGATTAGTGATAACTTCAGGATTAGAGAACGTGTAAATAAGAAAGGACCAGCTTTGTTCAGAACTTGAAATGAACATTTTATAATTTTAAAATCCTAATAAAAATTACGTTTTCCTTCCTTCCTTCATTAAAGGGTTTCCCAGCCAGGTTTGACCATAATTTAGGTTCTGCAAGAAAGAAAAAGTCCCAGTGAAATATGTACATATATGTACAATAAAAAAACTAAAACAACGCATGGTATATATTTTGCAGAATCCCTTAAGACATGTAATTTATTTCAAGAATTCAGCCCTTTTGAAAGGTTGAGAACCAATTCTCTTAAAGTTCAACTGCAAGGACGCTGATAGAGGATTTAGGGGCTCAAACCCTCTAGATAAATAAAAATAGAAAGTTCAAATTGTAACATTAAGAAAAATTATGATACTGTTCTTACAAAAAAAATAAGCTTTTCATACCTTAGCCCCTCCCCAGGAGAAAAGTGTTGCACCTTTGGACAGCTATAACAAACAAAAAAACCAGTTCAATGCAATTCATCTACTTTTTTCTATCCTGTAACATGTTTTTTTGGGGGAGGGGGGGTCAGATTGTATTTTACTGTGGGTGACTAGGCTTTATCCAGAAGTTAGTCATTTTCTCCTACCTTGATTCAATACCTTCATTTTTAATAACATTCATTTCCATAGAATTCAATTTTAATAACATTCTTTTCCATAGCATTCATAAATGAAATTCTTATGAAATTTTAAGCAGTTGTAAAATTATGGATTATATAGCTTTCTACAATTTCAGCAAAACCTGCAAGGATAAAGAAGATCCCGAAGAATGGACTTTGATTGAACTCCAGGGTGATCTCAATTCACGCAGTGATGAACCAATATCTGGAAAACATATTGGAGATCTCCACTATACCAAAGATGTATGCTTTTCATTTCTTCAAATTTGAAAGAAGCTGCTTTTATTTCTCAAAGAAACAACTGACAATTAGTAAATCAAGATATTATGGTATTACTGAGGAAGTTTTTTTTTTTTAATTTGTTAAAAAATTCTTTTGAATCAAGAAAAACAAAATGGAAACAGTCAGCAAAAAAAAGGAGAAAAATCCAGTAGACAGATTATTTTTTTATTTATGTAAATACTATGTAAAAGAACAACAATATAGGCTACAAATATAAACAGTCAAAACTATGTGTCTGTTTTACCAACAGATAAAATATGTCAAACCATAACCCTTGTCAATAGCAACCAATATTCTAAGGGCCAGTTTTTCAAAATATGTGAAACCATAACCCTTGTCAATAGCAACCAATATTCTAAGGGCCAGTTTTTCAAAATATGTCAAACCATAACCCTTGTCAATAGCAACCAATATTCTAAGGGCCAGTTTTTCAAAATATGTCAAACCATAACCCTTGTCAATAGCAACCATTATTCTAAGGGCCAGTTTTTCAAAACGACATGCACATCAGAAAATCTACCATTTGTACTGATTCTAAATATGTAAAAGTTATAAATTTTAAAGTTACAAATAGACGTTATTTGTATAAGAGAAATTACAAAATATTAGAAAGAGGAGAAAACTTATAAAAGAAAAGAGGAATAAAGAGGAGAAAATACTTAAAAAATATATACAATCTTCCTTAAATTACACCATCAAGTTCAACATTGTCACAAAGTCTGGAATAAGGTTGTGGTCAAGGAAGTGAGTTATGTGTTTTTTTCATCTTTTCAAAGGGTGGATTGCTTGAAACCACTGGTTTTATAACATTGGGAGTGGATCTATTTAAACAGAAATTATGAGTTTTGTTACCCTTATTTAAGTAACTAAAAAAAAGTGTTTGAGTGCATGTGAGGGAGTGGTGTGTCAAGGACTCAAAAAGGACATTTTAAGACCCAGGTTTTTCAATTTTTCACGAAAAGTTCTAAGAGGTTAATCTGGAAGAAGATGGGGGAAGGTAAGAGGGGCAATCTGTTCATAAAATTCCTTCGTTTCATGGAATATATTTAGATTGTTTTGAGAATTGGTGATGGAGGGGTGGCAAATCTGTTCTCATTTTAGAAAGATTTTTAACAAAAAAAAAAAAAAAAAAAAAAAAAAAAAAAATCATATGCGTAACTGCACAGAAGAAGGGATGGAGAAAAAGATTTTCCCAAGAACTGAAAAGATTGTCTCCAAGTCGGAAAAGTATAATCTGAACACTCAACATTTTAATACTTTGCACTCCCCCCCCCCCAAAAAAAAAAACATCTGAGGGATGCTTTCCGCCAGGGGTGATCATATCAAAGCGGTGGTTGCTGAAAACAAAAAGAACACTCATTCAAAATTATATTTCCTTTTTCAAAACTAATGACGTAAATCTTGAAAACCATGGGTGTTTAGCCAGTAGGAAGAAAAAGAAGAAGATTAATCAAACAAATATTTTGTTTGTATACAGCAAGGCGTCCACAACATTGAAAAAGAGAATGAAATTAAACCATAACAATTTAAAGAAAGGAAAGAATCAAGACCAATAGATAATACAAAGAAAAATTCAACCAATATGCACAATAACTTTTTCATGTAAAAACTACAGAAGTAGAATATATAATCAATGACCTAGCTGTACAAAAAGGAAGAATTGTATCTATTTTAAAGGTATAATATGCCTAAGAGACAGAAAAGGAAGATATTGCCAACAACAGAAAAAAATTACAGCTATTTTGGAGGCTTGTTCACAGCATGTCAGGAGATTGAAAGAAGAAACAGAGAGAAAAAAAGTCAACTTAAAAATTGCAGGAAAAACAAGATAAAACCAACAAAATAATTAACAATGACACGAAACTAATATTAAGAATTCTTTTTTCTTAGATATTTACAGAGAATTCCTGGCAAGAAATTCGAACTCGACAGCTCATGCACTTTTACATGGTAAAAGGTTGGCTCTTGCAAAATATTAAATAAAAAAAAGTTTTTTTAAGTGAAAGTAAGGAACGATGTTAAAACTTAAAACGAACAGAAATTATTCCGTATATGAAAGGGGCTGTCCCCTCCTCATCGCCTCGCTCTTTACGCTAATGTTTTTCATTGTTTAAAAAAAATAGAGTTGTGAGAAAGTTAAACTTTAGCGTAAAGAGCGAGGCGTTGAGGAGGGGACATCCCCTTTTATACACGGAATAATTTCTGTTCGTTTTAAGTTTTAACGTCGTTCCTTACTTTCAGTTAAAAAAAACTATTAAAGAATATTAATTTTACTTTTATTTGGTTAAATGGCTTTCTTGAAACCTGTTTAATTTTATTTACGAACGTTTTTATTAAAAATAAATATACGTAACTTACGAATTAACCTACGTAACGAACCTCTATATTCTTATATTTTTAATAAGTATATTAGAGGGTTCACCCCCTAGTCAATATCTTGCTCTTTAAGCTAAAGTTCAAATTTTTTCAAATTCTTTAAAAATGACCCCTTTATCACAAATGCCGTTAATTAGAAAAAATAGCTCTTATGAAAGTACTAAAAAATCTTTGTCTTAAAGAGCGAGGTATTGACTAGGGGATGAACCCAATCCTATACGTAATGTTTTCTGTCGTTTTAAGTTTTGATGTTGCTCCCTACTTTCAGTTAAAAAACTTGTTTTTTTTATATATAATTTCTGATCTTTATTTAAATAATGCTGGGAAATCCGGCGCCCCTTCATAGCAATGTCCCTTCTCCCATGAAAACTTCCTTCATGGTAAGATCCTCCCACATAACCCCCGACTCACTCCCCCCACTACCAGAAAGAATCCCCACTGAAAACGTCTGTATACTTCCCAATAACCAATACTATATGTTAACATTGGGTAAAGTTCATAACTTTCAGCCCTCCCCCCTGGGACTTCGGGGGATTAAGTCATCCTAAAAGACATAGTTATCATATTTTCAACCATGCTAAACAATTGGCTATCTCAAAATTTTGATCGGGTGACTTTGGGAAAAAAATTAGCGTGGGAGGGGGCCTAGTTGCCCTCCATTTTGTTTGGTCACTTAAAAACGGCACTAGAACTTTTAATTTCCGTTTGAATGAGCCCTCTCACGATATTCTAGGACCACTGGGTCGATACGATCACCCCTGGGGGAAAAAAACAACAAAAAACAAACAAATAAACATGCATCCGTTATATTTATCTTGGCAAAACTACAAAATTCCGCAATTTTGAAGATAGGAGCTTGAAACCTCCGCAGTAGGGTTCTCTGATACGCTGAATATGATGGTGTGATTTTCATTAGGGCTCTATAACCTTTAGGGTGTCTTTCCCCCTTTTTTTGAAAATCAGCCAAATTTTCTCAGGCGCGTAACTTTTGATAGGTAGAACTAAACTTGATGAAACTTATAAAATTCAAAAACTTATATATTTGAAATCAGAATTAAAATTTGATTCTTTTGATGTATCTATTGGTATCAAAATTCCGTTTTCTACAGTTTCGAGTACCATTGAGTCGGGTCGCTCCTGACTTACAGTTCGTTACCACGAACTGTTTGATGACTATTCATTTAGGGTTTCCCAGATTGAATGATGCATCTATTTATTAAAATCGCTCCTTCAGAGGTTGTATTTTTAGTGCAAGTGTTTACTTTTCTTCTTGTAAAAGGAAACACGAGGTGAAAAAATTTCACTAAATGTTTGATTTCTTGTTATCCTAGATGATTTTGGCCTACTTCATTGTTTAGACTGTTTAGGCCTCACTTCCTGAACCTGATGGTCGGTTCCTAATTTCTTGTACAGCTTGCGTTATAGCAACTTTGAATTTTCTGCCAAGCTTCTATTTGCAAAAGCCTGGTGAACTCTTAGTTCACTCTCTGGCAACTAAAACGCTAAAAGCGAAAATAAAGTTGACTTGTTAGTTAAGTAAGTTTCGTTAAATCGAACGCAACTCTGGAAGGGTGCTACCTACAACTGAATCTTGTACAATGTAATTCAGTAGAACAACCATAATATATATTTACTGTATAATAAATTACGATTGGATTTTTTCCATGTCTCTTTCTTCTGATTCATCTCGCAGTCTATTTTCTTATTTCCTCTTGCAACATGTTATTCTTCCATCAATTATCTAACTAGTAGTACGAATCACAGATTTGTTGCACTTATCACCAGTTGCAGTCATCACCAGTTGACCAGATCACCAGTTGCAGCTGTCAACAGCACAGAAGCAACTGAGCTATTCCATCAAAGCTATGTTTTGATTCCTCAGTCAACCGTTCAACAGATATATAAAACCAGTTGATTAAACTGGGCAAAGGGCTATTGGCACATCAGATAGGTGATGGGCCTGGCGGCAAAGCGTATTGTGTGACTTAATCTTCCAAACTGTTTAGATCCCTACAAATTAGTTTCTTACTAATTAATGTTGAATATGTTTTGGCTATGTTTCACCAATTTCAGCAAAATAAATCACAGAGTTAGCGCAATATCCTTCCTGCCTGTTCTTTTGTATGAAAATTTTGGCTAAATCCTTTTTTTCTGTCCTATCAGACAACACTCCTTTAAGTTTTAATCTCCAAAGCACTTACAAATTTTGTATAGTTCAAGCCAATTTTGGTGTCAGTATTGAGATTTTTTTGCCCTGATTTTATTTCTTAGCCCTTCCAAGCTTTGATTTTTTTGATAAAAATCCCTTTTGAATTACTTAAAATAATTTCGAGTTTTGAAATCTAGTGACAAGCAAACAGTTAATTCTGTTTCTAAAAGATCCTGTCTCCGAATTTGCAAACTGCCGAATTCTATTATGGCTCGGCTGGTGTGAAAACAAACAAATAAGCTAAACCATAATGCCTAAAAATAAATTGTTACTTGTTTAGAACGAATGACAGGGTCTAAAAATAAAGTTGATATATGCACAAAAAGTACCCATTGTTAAAAGCCCCGTCTAATTTCTTTTATAAAACAACGTGATTGTATAGATAACCCTCCCAAATCAAAAATGTTTCTGCTGAATTATTTAGATTGGGAAATCACTTGGCATTCCATATTCAAATTACGAAGTTTTGTTACTGAAGCCAGGCCTCATTTACCGTTTCAAAGATCAAAGAATGAAAAAAAAAAATGCTTCAAGCTTTCGCCTGGTTAGTTTGTGATTATTTTTTTACGCCAAAATTGATAGTGCCAGACCACTATAAACTTAGGGCCTGATATCCAAATAGTCAACCATTTATCTATGTTTTCTCCATTGTGTTGTATTTTTATTTATTTATTTATTAATACCAAAATACGGTAAGCTTTAACAAGCTTGTCGCACTAAACAATTATAAAAAGTCTATAACAATGTCAATGACATGACAAAAACATACAGTAACTGAAAACATTGAAAACATAATAACTGAAGCATATAGTAGCATACCAAACTAAACATACCTGTTAATAATTGAAACATACCAAAAAATAAGCCTACAAAATAACTGAAAACACACTGTCACAAATCAGCTAATACAAACGTAAAAATATTCTCAAAACGGATTGTGATAGGACCTAGTATAGAAATCTGTAGAGGTTAAACTACTTTTGAAAGACTGGACCGTGGTACTTGCAACTATTTCCGATGGAAGTGAATTCCAAGTCTTCCACATTCGGCTAGACAAAGAGTTTTGGCCTAATCTTTTCTGTGAACATGGTGGGTAAATTGTGTGTTCGTGTTGACGGGTACTACTCTATTCTGTAAAAGTAAAAAAGTGAATTGGGTTGGTATTATCGATATTTCCAACAATGCAGAATTTATTTATTAAGTCGGCCCTATCACGTCTGAACTGGAGAGAAGGCCACTGCAGTTTTTGCATTCTCTGCTGGTAGGGTAGATGACTCAGGTATGGTATGAGTTTGGTGGCCCTACGTTGAACTCTCTCAACCCTCTCTCTACTCTCTTATTAAGGGGATACCATACTGATGAGGAATACTCAAGTAATGGACGTACAGTGGATACATACAGTGAAATCAGTGAATGAAGATTAAACTTAGAAAAAGTACGCTTTAGACGTGGTAATTGGTAATTCGCCTTATGGGTGATATCCGATACATGTTTATTAAATTTGAGACTTGAATCAAAGCAAATCCCAAGGTCACGAACATATTCCACACTTGAAATTGATTTACCAACAACAAAGTAATGGTAATGCTGAGGAATCTGCGCAAATAGTGCACAGCATTGCACTTGGTTTCATGAATGAACATAGAGTTTGCAGTACACCACTGGCCAAGAGCAACCAAATCCTCTTGAAGTAAAGAAATCTCTTGTTCACTCATGACTGACCTGTAGATTTTTACATCATCTGCAAACACTTTTAAGGTCGAATTCCTAACAACACCTGGCAAATCATTGATAAAAAGGCAGAAGAGTACTGGTCCAAGGCAACTGTCTTGTGGAACTCCACTTATGACAGACATAGGTGATGACGAGCATCACCTACTGCAACCTCTTGGGTTCTATTTGTAAGATAATCCGTTATCCATGCTTTAGTTTGTGTTGTATTTGTTGGTCTTATTTTTAAAGGAATCGCCAGACAAGTTTTCAGGAACAGCATACCTTGGGTAAACATTCCAAATAGATATGCAGCAGCGTTGCCAACGCTTTGAAGTAAACTGTGCCAGTTTTCCGACTAGAATTCTACCACAAGAGATTAATGTGTACCATCTGAACAATAGCTTAAAAATTCCCATAATAAGAAAGAACATTTTCGGTTAGCTACAACTTGGAATAGATGTTTGAGTCAAAATGGAGCAAGTAAAATCAAAATGTACCAGAAAGTTTGATTGTGCCAAAAAGTTTTCAAATATAAAAATTCTTTGTACCAGGACCTCTAAATTGTAGCAAAAATTGTACAATTGTCCCGCGTTGGCAACGCTGATATGCAGTATCTTAAAAAACTATTCTTCAAGTAATCAGTGCGGGTTGTCTCCTCTTGTCCGTAATCTGACTCTGCATTACCTCCGCGTTTTCTCCGTATTGGTTTGGCAAACAGCAATATAAGAAGAGGGACAGACGATGGTATGACTAGAGTAAAAGTATTATTCTCTCTGTGCTTATAAGTACAAAGTGCATAAAAGTACAAAGAATAATACAAAATATTATTCTCTCTGTGCTTACCCTTTCTTAGTTTGTGCAACAAGTTTTGATCTGTCTAATACCCTTTCATCTTTCTCATCATCATAACCATGGTGAGGATGATCTTTCAAGAGGGCAAAATTCTAGTTTGGTAATACGTCGTAAATACTCCATCTTTGGCTGTGCAATGTGTTGTTTATAATTCTCTGGAAGGGTTTTTTCATTTTACTTCAATTTTCACCCGAGTGAAAAATAAATTATGCTACTATAGTAATAAGAAAAATAAAAGAAAAAAACTTTTAAAGTAGGAAATGAATTTTACCTCTTCTGCATACATTTCAATACAATAAGCATAAATTCAAGTTTCAGCAGGCCTTCTCTAATTACAGTTCTGCATACATTTAATATCGAAAAAAACATGTCATGTTTAAGGTAGCCTTATTGAGCATAATATTACAACTAGAGTTCCTTGAATACAGCTTGGGCACAATTGCTACGAGGTAAAGGCTGCTTATGACAGGTTAAAGAAATGCCAAAATCAATTTTTAAAAGTCAGTTCTTTCAGAGAGAAATTATGCCTGGTAGGAAGATTTTGACTACGTGTCTGAATTCAGGGTTAAAAATGCATTAGTTTTATTATTCAGTTTTTTATAAAAAAATAACTTTGTCAACTAGTGTTAATCGACGCTTCAAATTACATTACAATTCGAGTTCAATTTATTTTCAAAGCTTTCCTATATATGTTTTTCTTTTTAAGGGTACACCTATCCTAATCGTCGGGCACCATATAATGTATGGAAAAATACAGGACCTGGAAAAACCTTTAGTATTGGCAACAAAGGAGACAAATACAGTCGAAACATCGAAGATAGAATACACCATTTATGCTATTATAAGGAGAAAACTTTTGTTCAAAACAAGGCCTAAGCCTATAATTAGTAATGCGTTAACAAGATAATTAAGATATATTTCTTTATTTTTATACATTTTTACAACAAGTATTCAAAATATAATTTTCCTTATAAATCCGACCTTACTTTGAATCCAGGACCTGTAGGAGGTGTTGTCAAAGTGGTCAAACCATTCAAGGGCTCGCAAGCGTATCTCCCACTTCTAAAAAAAGAAAAAGCGACGTCAATGTCTATAATCAAAAACAAATTAAGTTTGCTGATGCCTCCAGTCTTTTCTATAATCGCTTTTAGAACTGACATCAGGTGCCGCACGGCAGCACTGACATTCTTTTCAAAATAAAGTATGATTTGAGGACAATCTCTCCATTGTTGGTCAAATTAAAGTATACCCTAATTATTTTCAAATATTTTTCTATGCCTCTTACTTGCAAATACAACATTAATTGAAAAGAAACAAAAGCGTGACAAAAATTTTCAGGGGGGGGGGCACAGACGGGACGAGGGAATAATTTTACCAAAAGATTTGTCAAAAACTGCCAAAGAAACATTCGGACCTGAGTTTTTAACTCATCCATCAATACCCTCTTCTAAGACTCGATCTACGCCCAGTTGTGGGACAGGCATGACACCCTACCCGCACCCATCATGGCTATCCCCACGATTTGTGATGATAATGAATTTGCCTAGTTTCTTTCGAAAAAGGAATAAAACATTTTAATGCCCGTGATTTTATAAAAGTAGTACTTTCTAAAGAGATCATGTTTAACAATTTAAACACATCAGGGTCACAATCTTAAATAATTTTTAGCTGATGATGTAACTGATAGTACTGTTTTTTTCATCTTTTTAATATAATCTTTTATAACGGCAACTTGAATATGAGCTAAGCGTAATTGCCCTTCAAAAGGTTTGTAATGTTTTCTGGCCATGTACATCTGGCATTAAAATCTGATCCTCTTTTTCGAAATTCTAATAAATGAACAACTCCAGATACGATATTGATTTTTATACAAGCATTTTCTCTCAGCAGACAATTTTGTTTTAGATATTGCAGTATCATTGAATTTGAGCATTTGAATTGAATTTTGAATAGTTTTTTTTTTTGCTCAAGATGTAACAGTTAGTATTGTTTCTCTCTCATCTTTTTTTAAACAATATAGTAATAGTAATATAACCTTTCGTAACGGCAGCTTCGATGTGGGCTAGGCGTGATTGCCCTTAAAAAATTTTGTAATAGTAACCCGGTTCTTTTTTTTGTATAAACGCTTTCTGGCCATTCACATCTGGCAACATATTTTGATTTTTTTTTTCTCTTTCTTACAAGCATAACAAGATACGAAATTTTGGATTTATTCAGGAATCTTTTTTTTGTAGATAATTTTGTCTTTGATATTACAATGCCTTCTTTTTCTTTCGAAAAACAGCACCTGGAGTCAATAACAGACTCCTTTCGGCTTCTAGGAGGTTTCATAATGGAATAGGATGGTTTTGTGGGAAGTATGAGTACTCGAGCTGCCATTTCCCAGCAATTTAAGGCATGGAGGCAGGCTTGTACCTATTCGGCTCTTGCTACTCGCTCTCGCTCTGTACTCACTTTGCTTTCTTCAAACAATATTAGTATCCACAAGAAAATCAATTATGCTTTTGTACAAGTTGCATTACATCTGTTGCATTATACTTTCATCTGTTGCATTATAATTGGCTTTAAATAGCTCGTCGATATCTTTATTCGTCTTCAGTCTTTCAGATGTACGTTTCATATTTGCTGTCAGGTATGCCGTGCAATAGCACTGAAAAATTATGTGTTATAAAGTCTCAGGCCCTTTTAAACAAAATCTGAAGTTTGGGTCGTCCCTTTTATTCCATTCATGTTCTTCCTTTCTTAAAATCAGAGAGTAACTGTTTATTCTGAAATAAAGAACATTAGTTTCCCGATATGGGAAGATCAGAATAGGAGGAAAGAACTGTTTTTGAGGTATTCTATGTCGGGTTGTGTCACGTAGAGTGAGAGACCTGACGTTTATAGAAATGGGTGTATCCACTGTAGAATTCGCCAGCAAATCAGCAATTTCATTATAGTATATGCCCTGATGACTTGGAATATGTTGAAACTGGATGATAATATTTCTCTGTTGAAGGACAAAGAGAAGGCTCCGAAGGTAATGCAGATCTGAGTCCGGTGCTGATTTGTGTACTTTAGAAATAAATGGTAAAGCTGACTTTGAGTCTGAAAAACCAACGCACTTTTTTTATAGTGGGGGTTTTGCTTTACCTTAAGTGCCTCAATTATAGCTTTAATCTCAACAGTCAGGATGGAAGCTTTAATTGGCAGCTATGTACAAATATTCAAAGATTAGCTTGGGATTGTCGTGGCTGAAGCAGCTTTGGACCCTTCTACCGAACCATCTGTGTAGATTTGTAGGAAATCAGGGTAATCATTTAAGATTATCTGTCTGAAAACTAACTTACTCTGAGTGGTGAGAAAACTTGAGTTCTTATCCATTATAAGCTCAGTGAATACATGAATAGGATTAAACTTCCATTTTGGAGGCTGAAGGTGTAAAAAGCAACGCACTGCATCATTATTCCAGTTGGAAACTAGTTCAGTGAAAAGAAACCAAGAGCGGATATGCCAGCTATTATTCATTGAACAATTATTACTTAAGGTTTTTGAAAAAAAAACCATGCAATTCACCAATTGCTACGATTTTTGTGTAATACTTGATTACCAGCATGTTCCTCCTTTCTTGCACAGGCGGCATACCAGTTAATGCCCGGACCTTATGACTTGGGGTATGGTTGTGAAAACTAAAGGCTATTTTTATTGCCATGTTTTGGAGGCTTCCATTTATCCATATTTTGGGAGGGAAAAATCCTTTTCTTTTGTAAAATATAGTTGCCTTAGTCTTTGATGCTGATACTGGAAGAGAATAAGCCACAGAAAAGGCCCATAGCTCTTTCATCATTTGGTTTAATTCTGTTGCCATATCATTTGTATTGGACCCTGAGCTCCAAATCAAAAGATCGTCAGCAAACTCTGCTTTGCAAGCATTATCAGAGCTGAACTTTAAATCAGACAGAAACAAAAGTGAACAATAAAAGGCTAAGTGATGACACCTGCGGGAGTCCTTTATGCACTGGATATACATTAAAGCATTCTCTATTGACTCTAACTTTATAATGCCTGTCGGATAGGTAATTGTCTAAAATTTCGATAACCCCCTCTGGGGAGTCCATATTTTTAAGAGTTCTGCAGAGTAAAGTTTTATCAACATTGTCAAAAGCAGTCTCAAAATCCACCAACACGACAATTAAAATCTTTCCTTGCTCTGTGGATTGTCTCATAGCGGCTTCTAGGAGGACTATATTGCCCACAGTGGATCTATCCTGACGAAAACCTCATTGGGACCTTGGTAGTAACTGGTTAGATTCGACAGACCATTCCAGTCTCTTATGAATTGTTTTCTCTGAGAGTTTACCGAGGACCGGTAAAATTGACATAGGTCTATAAGACTCCGCTCTTTTGGGAGGTTTTTCTGGCTTAGGCACCGGTACAATAATGGCCTGCTTCCATAACTTTGGAAATCTTCTACTCTGCCAAGATTGATTATAAATATGAAATAGTTTGGTTTAATGTCATGTATGCCATTGAATTAAAACATTTGGATTAAAGTTTGTCTGAAAATAATTAGAGTTAGAATTTTGAATGATTTTTTTAGCGGAAAATATAACTGATAATACAGTTTTTTTTTCAATTATTTTATATAACTTTTTATAACGTCAATTTCGATGTGACTGTGTGTGATTGTCCGTCAAATACCTTTTTTTTTAACAAAACTCAAATATTTTGTATAAAAGCTTTTTGATCATCCATATCGGGCATTGTATTTTGGATTTTTTCTTTGAACATTCGTCTCAAAGTCACACTTGAGTACCCATACAGTAAACACTGTTCCTCCTTTCTCAACGATGGTTAGAAATATGGTATTTTTGTAAGTTGCAATTTCTATATTTTTCGAAAAAATATTAACTTTTTAACAGCAAAATGAATTAAAGCATAAATTTTTGCTGGTTTTCTAGGATGACATCATATTTTTTCCCATATTACAATTAAATCTAATTTGTAAAAAGGTGGCATTTCTTTGTAGATGAAGTTTCTCAAAAAGAAAAGAAGAAGATGTAAAAAGAGTAACACAACAACCAAATCTCCTATTGCCAACTCTTGTTTTAATTTGGCTGAAGGTTTAACCCTATTTTATATATTATTTTTATATTCATTTGTTTATCATCTCTACTCATATATTTTTAGCAATTTTTACCTTTACAAGAAAAAATTTTGTAATTATAAGGATACAAATGACGTATTTAAAAACTTCAACACAATGTCGTTCCATTATTAGGTTTTATGGGCTCAAGTTGACTTTGACCATACTTTGGTCATTCATCAAGAAGGAGAAGAAAAAAGAGACGAATTTAATTTGAAGATGTGGCAATTTTATAGCCGAACAATCAAATACTGAAGTACAATGGAAATGGGCTAAAATATTAGACCGTTAGTCGGATGACATCTGAATTTCTATGAGATCAAAGTCTTATTGAAAATCGAAAACCAAAAGAAACAGAGTGAGAACAAATTTCAAGGAACTAGGTTTTATGTTTATTCTAGCAACTGAAACGTCAACTCCACGCCCTATGCGCCAGCAATGGCTCAGGAGGATCTTTATTTTTTTTTATGTTTTATGGAAAGTAAGTAACTAGAATGTACAGATGATGAAATTACTATCAGCTCTGTTTTTTCCAGAGGGTTTTAAGTTCTAATTGTTCCATTATTAACTAGAAAAAAGCTACAATATTTACCTTGGGCCAGCTTTTGGCTCTTTTCCAGCCCTTAAATCATCAATGATTTCCTCAGTGTCTTTAACTGTTAAATCTTCCTGCAATTACAAAGGAAATAAAGTATACTAAAGAGGGGGGACAAAAAGCGAGGGGGGGGACCTGCAAAAAGGGTTTCCTTAAACTTCCTCGTCGGTGCCATAGTGCGGGGAAGCAAATGAGGAACATGATTGTCCCAGACGAAATGATTTTAGTGTATATACATTTTTAAATCCAAGGAAAAATACTACCAGCTATCTTATCCTGATTACTAGTATTTCTTGAATAACCGTAGTATTTTCCCCCATGACCACACTGCCTTTTCTATGACGAAATCAATAAGAGTTCTAAATAGGGATAGGTCATTTTATTGGACAGTGAAACAAAAATATAAACAAAGATATTTCGATGACACAGTCGGTCATCATCATCAGTAGAGTTAGTAACGTATCAAAATTAAAACAAACTGTATTTATACAGTTAGCAACATTTCATTTGCTATTAGAAGAATGTTTAACGCAGTATTACAGAATTCAAAAACAGTTAGTGAACTTTCTAAGTCAACGGACCGGTAACCTTCTTTGACCTACAATTTTGAAGAAATTTGAACCACCTTTATTCAACGCAGTATTACAAAACTCAAGAACAGTCAGTGAACTTTTTAAGTCAACAAACCGGTAACTTGCTTTGACCCTGAAGTGATTATTTTGTTTGGTATAAATACAGTTTGTTTTAATTTTGACATGATTGTAACTTTACTGATGATGATGACCGACTGTGTCATCGAAATATTTAGAGTCGCTGTTTATATTTTTGTTTCACTGTCTAATAAAAGGACCTATTCCTATTTGGAACTCTTATTGATTTCGTCTTGAATAACTTAAAACAACTCTTGTCTAGGTTGTATCTCCAGGTAGGGTTACTGTACCTTGGGTCGTCCCCAAGGTACGATGTTTTCTTATAATGTCAAGGGCGGCGGAGCAGAGGGGAACTGACCCACTCTTTGAAGAATAACAAGAATATCACTTTCAAGATTATACTAGATGAGAAAAAACTCGAAAAGAAGAAAAAAAAAAGAGGATATTTACAGCCAGCGAAAATGAAATGCAATGCAAATATTTTGGCTGAACCGTTATCACTACAAAAACAGAAAAACAATAAAAGACCATAAAAATAACCACTACAATAAATAAAACTAAACCATAAAAAGCACCATAAACCATAAAATACAAGCACCACCCTTTCAAAGTAGCCGTGAAAGGGTAACTGAATAAAAATCTGACATTGAATGACCATCCAAGAAACTAAATCGAATTCATTTTATTTAATGCTTGTGCAAAAGCCAAGCGCTGAACAAGTATGATATCATCTAACATTTTATTAGATTGCAAAATATTATAATAGAAAAGAGAAAATCTGAATTAATAAGTGCATTATTTTTCACTTTTAAATTATAACATTTCGCAACCTAGTAAAATTTGAGATGATACGAGAGCTTATACTAAGCTCAACAGTCACTATTCATCATGGCAAATAATTAAAAAAAAACTTCAAAGGTATTATGCCTGAGCTTATACTAAGCTCAACAGTCACTATTCACCATGGCAAATAATTCAAAAAAAACTTCAAAGGTATTATGCCTAACAAAACTTCAAAGGTATTATGCCTAAAAAAAGTTCAAAGGTATTATGCCTTAGCTTGTACTAAGCTCAACAGTCACTATTCACCATGGCAAATAATTAAAAAAAAGAACTTCAAAGGTATTATGCCTAGAAAAACTTCAAAGGTATTATGCCTGAGCTTATACTAAGCTCAACAGTCAATATTCACCATGGCAAATAATTCAAAAAAAAATTCAAAGGTATTATGCCTCAAAAGGTATTAGAAATACATAAATAAAAAAAACGGACGAACAACGTTTCACAAAATTTTGCAAGCAAGCATGGAGGGAGGGTCTCAGGAAGTATCATGGTTAATTTCAAAGTCTAATAATTCTCATCCAATTTGTTAAAAAAAAAAACGCAACATATAAAACACATTATATTTCATATTCTGAAACTGCTTACAGTTCGAAATTATTGACATTTTTGCTTGTTTGATGTTATCGTATTATATCGTTGAACGCAGTCGTTTTCAAGATGGCGCTGCACATGGAAGAAAATTTTTGCCTGACAGCCTAATAGCTGTTATTTTGTATTTACCGGGTCTGGTTTGGTTAGAATAGGTGAGACACTGATTTCATTGAAGTGACGACAATAAAAAGCTTATCATGCTTTGGATGATACTGTTACTCCAGTTGATTTTTTGTTTGTTTATTTTTAACAAACAATCCCAATTTTCCGTTTTTTAACAATTTGTCTATGACGAATTTCGGTCCTGAGAATAAATTTGTGGGTACATATCTGCCAGTTTCCTCGTCGCTAGGTTAGAAATACGATGTTGAAACTAAAGAGTGTGATTTTTTTATAAAGGTTTTTCATTTCGATTTTTGAATTTGGTAAATATAGTGTTTGGATTAAACGAAAAAGTGGCTCTTTGTTGAGGTATTTCTAGTTGATCTTTTACATTCCCTCTCTAATTGGTGCATGCTTTATTAAATCAGGGGCACATGTCATAAGCTTTGTCCTTCTAAACCCCCTATTTCATAAATGCCTTTTTTTCTTTCTTTTTTTTTGAGAGAAAAGAAACCCGGCCCTTTTTTCTGTTTTTTTTTAGAGAGAAAAGAAACCCGGCCTAATGCATTTGGGAAAAACAAACAGACTATTAATTAGTCCCCGACAATTACACCGGAAATTAGCCCCCGATAATTACACCGGAATTTATGTAGAAGGGACACATAATCACCGGGAAGAGTGGCACAGATTGAAAAATACCCTGCAAAATCACGTAACTTATATACTTAGCATAAAAAGTTAGAGGTGAAAGTTTAAAAATGTCGAGATTTCGGGGAAAGGAAAAACACTTTCCCTACAACTGATCTTGAATTAATCAACTTATTTTTTGGATCGGAACGATAATTTACTCTCAGGTAAGAACTAATGTCGTTATTTATTTGTAAAATGACGTTGTTTCCCTTCTACTATCATTTTTCAATCCACCCAGCAAAGAAAACTTGAGAATTTCTGCCTAGAATTACACTTTCCGGGAATCAGAATCCACAAAAAGCCCCACGGTCAACGTAAACATCACTTACATAATAATTATCATTAATCTGCATCATTGGAGCATTAATGCAAGCACCAAGGCACTCGACTTCAAGCAAAGAAAACATGCCATCTGTAGTCGTTTCCCCATTGTTGATACCCAGTTTCTTCTTGAGACAATTCATGACATCCTCGGAGCCACGCAACCAACACGGCGTTGTTGTACATACTTGAATGAAATTTTTTCCGATTGGATTCCTGAAGAAAGAGTAAAAATATATTATATTTTTAGAACATTTTTATATTTTTCTAATACACATATTTTTCTTATACTTTAAGTGTATATTATAATTATAATGAAACTACAATAAATAATTATTAGAAGGGAAGATACATGGCCATGATAATGTAATCATCGTGAACGGCAACAACAGGACACAATTCTGTAGTCTAAAAATTGTGTCATAAAATAATGAAAATATATACTCGTCTGTCTGCACCTACCCTCCTATTTCACGTAGTTTAGGGTGCAAGAGTATCCTTGAAAATTAATAACAAGAAGACTAAGTCGGTAAGTCTATGAATAAGTGAAGATGAAGAGACGAAGAGCAAGAAGATTGATCAAGTGGACACCTTCACTTACATGTGTAGTGTTATTAGTAAAGACGGTGGGTGCTGTGAAGATGTTAAAAGTAGAATAGTCAAGGGTCAGGTTTTTTGTTGAATCAGGAGTCAAGCAGGAATGCGTTAAGTCCCCATTTACATGGATTATTTTAATGAACTTAGTCTTAACGAATACTGCAAAGGCTATGGGAGAGGGCAGACTCAAATGGAGAAGTGGATCTCTTTAGGCTTAGATTATGCTGGTGATTTGAGCGTTCTAGATGAAAACGTTGGCAAATGAATGAATATTTGGTGGTTTTGTGACTTCAGAGCGTAGGTATGGGTTTCAAACTTAATGTTAAGAAGACTAAATCCCTAATAGTTAAGGTGAAGGTGAAGAGGTAATGCTGGGTAACAAGAAGAGCGATCAAGTGGACAGCTTCACCAACCTAGTTAGTGTTTTTAGTAAGGACGGTGGCTACAGTGGAGATTTTAAAAGTGGAATAGCTTAGGCCCGGGGTGTTTTTCACAGTTGAAAAAGGTTTGGAAGAATAGGAAAATAAGTGCGAAGCAAGATTAGAATGTTGGAGGCTACAGTGATGACAGTAGTATCGTTCTAAAGCGGGGGCGCTCCGAAAAATAGAGGAGTATTCGCTAGATGTTTCCTAGAGAAATTGCTTACGGATTGTTTTGGGTACCCGACTAACTAACCGTATCTCAAACAGTAAGCTGTACGAAAATTGTGGTTCAATCCCGCTTTCTAGGGCTATAATGAAAGAAAGGATGAAATGACAAGAACATGTTCTGCAGATGAAGGATGATAGATTGCAAAAGATTCTCCTAGTCGGCTAACCGTCTAGGGCCAAACGAAAAGCAGATCGTCCCCGAATGGGGATGGAGGATGTCACAAGGAAATATTTAAGGGAATGAGAACTTCTTGGGAGGATATAAAGAGGAAGGCTTTGAACAGCTTGGGATGGAGGAGGAGCGTTCGTAGCTAGTTGGCCTCAGGCGACTTGGTGCTGCAGTGAATGGTTAGTAGTGGTAGTATTCCGCATAATCCACTACATTTATGGATCCTGACAAACATAGCCTACTTTGAAAATGTAGCCTACTACATAGTCTACATTGAAAAAGTTACAAAACTCAAATACCTGTGCTTTAGTTTCTCAACCGTCCCACTCAATTACAAACTTAGATACAATAATTAAAATATTCAGGTATTTAATGACTTAGATTTGAAATTAAATCAAAGATCGTTAATTAGATCCTTAAATTGAGTAATTAAACCATTGAATTTAATATATTAAATGTAAATAGTTTAGATAAAGCAGACCCACCCACATGGCAAAATCTCAACATGGGTATTTTATACGTATGCCAATGCTTAACTGAATAAGAAATTTTATTTAAATAAGTGCAACAAAGGCTTTGATTTATGATAAGTCAAACAGAGGTCAATACAATAAGGTCAAACAGAGGCTTTGATTTATGATAGGTCAACCAAAGGCTTTGGTTTATGATAGGTCAACAAGAGGTCAATACAATAAGGTCAAACAGAGGCTTTGATTTATGATAAGTCAAACAGAGGTCAATACAATAAGGTCAAACAGAGGCTTTGATTTATGATAGGTCAATACAATAAGGTCAAACAGAGGCTTTGACTTATGATGGTTTATCACCACACGAGGTTACGACTAAGTGGTGTTTTTCAAGGTAAGAAAAGCTCAATATTGCTCCTAGTGAATAATTAATCAGTAGTTATTAGACATTTAATCAAAGAAAGGTTATCTGTAGGCTAATAACGTCTGTCAATAATATATAAATGTTCCAGGAATCTGTTAGATATGTGTTGCAGCTGAATTCTAGTTACTAATGGGGATAAAAGTAAGGTAGTTTTTTTTTGCAAAACTACCTTCCCAGTTAGCCTGTCATTACCAAATTAACAACCATTTAATTTCGGAGATGGATCATGTCAAGGACTTTCAAACTATATCTCCCCGCAGTTCTCCCGCAGCTCGAGGAATCCATTTCTCTGCCAAGTTCTAGATTTTTTTTTAGTATGTTTATTGAAGAATAAAGGATCCTGAGCCAAATTCGATGACCTTTCCTGAAATTTTCCTGAAATTTCCTGAAATTCGATGAACCTTTCCTGATCCTGAAATTTACTAGGCATGTACAAGACAAGCCGAATTACTAGCCATTAATTTATAATGCAATTCCTAAGAAAATGTATATTCTTAGGACTTTTTTTTTGCACATTTCCAAAGGAAAACGCACCTTTCTAAAGAAAAAAAGTCATCCGAAAGTTCTAAGTACCTTTTCCTTAAAGATATCATCAAATAATCTCAAAGAATACAAATAAAAATTAAACAATTTTATTTATAAAATAATTCGATCTTTTCAGTACACAAGTAATTCTGCAGAATATAACTATTTTAGAACATAGTTCACAACATCAGGCACCGCGAGAACCCGATATACGTTGCAAGTTTTTTGCAGAGTGGAATCCTTAGGTTTTATCTATTTGTTGAATCCAAGCATGAACAAAACGGCACATGCAGATGATAGAATAGCTCCTTTAGAGAAGCAATCCCAGATATATCCACATGGACAAATGAAGCAATCTAAACTTTAGCAGTCTAACACGGTTCAAATGACTGAAAAACATGGTTCAAATGTGTTGCAAGCAATACAGCGATAAAACGGTTTAAACACTTATGACAGAAGCAGCCAAGTCGTCATTTGGTCAAAGTACAGAAAGCATGCAAGACGAGCTGAGGGACTAGATGGGATTAATAATTTTTCTGTGGAGGAGGGGCTCGAATGTATAGTCAAGGTTTCATGATTTACATTCATAGAGCTATAATATAAGAATATTATATATAAGAATATATATTATATATAATATTATATATAATTATATATAATAAGAATATTATATATAATAATAAGCAAGAGTTCCAAAATATAATATGCTAGTTTTGAATTGACGTTTACTGAATTAAGCTGGATTTAAAACATCTACTACCTATTGAACATTGTGTAGAAAGTGGCTACTTCATATACTCTCATTTTCGGCATTTCTAAAATTTCGGCTACTTTGTGCATAGCAGAAATGGGTAGCCAGCCTCCATGTTGTCTTTGAGCCAAGTCAAGCAAAGGGATTACAGCAGCCTTTTCGTGCCCTTCAGGGTAAATCTTCATAATTGCATCAATTCTCTGTAAAAGCAAATCCCGTTTAATTAGGTGACATTATAACCAGGATGATCTCGTTAGTATCGAGAACACTGGACATTTGTCCAGCGTTAATTGAAACGAACTATTGTTCAATGTTATTAAAAAATAACAAAAACTTAAAGTATATCAGCATGGAATAAACTTGAACACAAAGGGTCCCACTCTGCTACCATAGGTTAATGAGATATATGGTCTGAGGTAAATAACTTCTTACATCTATACTATTGTGCATTACGTAACACACGTAAGGAATTTTTTTCCGTTCTGCAAAATAAAAGTTACAAGGACAGATTTGCCTTATTCCTGAATAAAAAAGTTATTGTAATCCAAATAGAAAAGATCCGAAAAGGCAAAACACAATGGCTGTAGCAATTGACCTCATTAAAAAGGCAATTACCAGCCACTAATTATTCGAGGTTAGGTACAATTTTGAGGCTTATTGATCAATTAAAAATGGCTAAACACAGTGGCTAACATAGATCCTAAATGGCCATCTCAGTGGTTGTGGCATTTGATTTCAATAAAAAGGTAACTATCAGCTACTAGTGTTTCGAATTACGATTTTTGTGTTTATGGATAAATTGAAATGGCTAAACACAATGGCCGTGGCTTGTGAATTTTTTAAGAGATAACTACCAACAACTAGTTCCCCGAATTACAATTTTTAAACTTATGGATCAACTAAAATGGCTAAACACTGTGGCCGTGGATTGTGAATTCAATAAAAAGGTAACCAGCAGCTAGTTCCCCGAATAACAATTTTTAAACTCATGGATCAATAAGCCTAAAAACTACTTTTTAGTGCTATAATGAGAGAGGAATTAAAATGGTTCACGTTTTACAGATGAAAGATGATAGGGTACGAAAAATTGTCCTTTTGGCCAAACAGAATGCAGGCCATCTTCAACTGCGGTGGACTGATAAAAACGAATTCTTGGGATATAGTAAAGAACAAAGTTTTCAACAGATTGGGTGGAGGAGCGAGCGGCTACTGACGGCTTGGTGCGGCAATCAATTCTTGGTAGTAGTATTTTCCCATAGAGCTTGCAGTGTATTTTTCCAGCCCTAGAATCTATTCACGACACGTCCCCGGTTATAATAGAACCTTTTCACCAGTAACAGCATCAGAGCTTAATGCATGGAAAATTGTCAGTTACAAGTTGGGCATTCTGTTAGAAATAGAAAATATTGCATTGTATATTAATGATGCGACAATTAATGGCAATGATTTCAAATAGCCAAGACAATAATGTTTTCTGACTGTTAAAGTGCAAAATTATTTCCTTAAAACAGATAACCTTCCTGCTACCATGTTGAGGGGGGGGGGAGGGGGAAGGTAATTTTGGAAAGTGTCATATTTAGTTTTTTTTTTCTCTCCTCATTAAAAAACAAAAAAAAATGCATATTTTCATCAACCGTTTTCATATTTAGAGACGTGGCATATATATACTATTTTTTTATAGTCGAATTTGACATCATTTTTTTTTTGTTTTGGCCGCATCAAAATTTTCAGTAAAAAAAGCATTAAAAATTTGTCTTCTGTCATAGGATTTAAAGCACTGTGCGATTATGTATCTTTTTTTTAAATTCTATGTTTAGATGTGTTTGTTTAATTTCATTTCACATATCTTAAAATATAAGAGCAAACCGAAAGAAGATTCAAAATATTTAGTCTATATTTGTATTTTTTTCAATATCTTACTCTGGGTACACAGGTTTTTATAAAATTATAAAACGTATAAAAAGTGTAAAATTAATAAATTATAAAATTTTATTGGGTACCCTATTATTTTCCAGATTAATATCCTCTCCCCTATTCGTAAGTTCCCTTTTTGTAAACCTTTAAAATCTTTTGCAACTCCGTTTTTCTTTCCTTATGTTTAAGTGATACTTAATTGCATTGATAAATCGCTGTTAGCTAAATTCAATAAGCTTTAAATTTCATAAAAGTGAATCCTATTAAAGCCCTAAAATGGTTTATTGTAGACTCAAATAAATCATTTTAAATTGTATAAATGAGACTCTTCCTTTGCAGCAAAGAGGGATGCTAAATATTTTTAAAGTAACTTTTGTATACCTAAGTATTATTTTGTAAAAAGCATGGCAACAAAACATCCCAAACAACAATTAAATTAACATAACATCCCCACTATATAAGTTTATCACAAAAGAAAGCTATCAAAAACTTGTCTCTTGTTGCTGAGATTAAAGTATTGCACGATTTTGTATCTGTAACTTCTTGAAAAGTTCTTCTTGAAATGTGTTTAATTTTGTTTCTCAAATCTTAAAATATAAGAGAAAACCGAAAAAGGATTCAAAACATTTATTATGTATTTATTATTATAAACATTATTATTATAAACATTTATTATTTATTATATACTTTTCACTCTTACTTTGGGTGCACACAGCTTCGATTTTTTTTTCTGACGTAAAACGCCTCGCGCACACAGTCAAGACCGTATCCAGGGGGGTTGAACCCCCCCCCCCCCGAAATGTTTGTTTGACTCGTAAAAACGTAACAAAAATGGACATAAACAAATTTTGTATGCGTTTTAAGTTTTTTTTGTGTAAATACCCCCCTCCTCCCCCAAATTTTTTTTTGGAGTAAAACCTCCTCCGAAAAAAATCCTGGGTACGGCCTTGCGCACAGTGTATACAGCAGGGCTCTGAACAGTCCATATTCAATCAGTCAACTCTTTTCATTAAAATACAAACAACAAGAACATGGAGTTGGATAAATGGAGTTAGAAGATAGAAGATGGAGTTAGATCCCTTTAATTTTGTTGAACAGATGCGTTATTCAATAGCTCAGATCGAATATTTCATAGCAGCAGAGGAACCAGCATGAAACGTGAGCTTACAGTTAAAAGCAGGTGAAAAAGGCAGCTATGTAAACTTAAGGTTACTCAAAAAGAGTTCTAACCGTTTTTCATTCCTTTTCCTTTCGATTTTAATGTAGACATTACTCTATACTATTTCATGAGCTAAAACCCCAGTTTTAGTTCATGTGGTTTCAAGTACAATAAATTCTATGTTACTTAACATGAAAGATATACATAAACAATGATAAATTATGGTAACAAGGATTTTAGTCAACTTTAATTTTTAAAAATATATTTTTTAATATTCTACGTTATTAATTTGAGCTTTTTTACAATTTAGATTAAGAAAAATGATGTTTAAGACATATATGGAATTTTATTTGAAAAGAATAGATGGCACTGATAATTTTGAGAAGAATCGAGTTTTCACTGTCAGCTCACAGCACTATGAACTAAACTTTTTCAAAAGGTATGGAGCAACACATTAAAACATTGAACTACTACAGACAGTACAGAGTTAATGTCGATAATACTAGTGACATCGACAATGTAAAGGCCCAGACTAAAATTACAAAAACTTGGATCAATTTGGAATTTTATTGGAAATCACTAGAAACTATTCCCTTCAAGAAGATGCAACCTTTCTCCTCTGGTCAGTTTCCTAAAATCTACTCTTTGAACTGAAATTGAAAGATTTGAAGCAGAACAGACAGTGGTTTCGGCCAGTTGATTTAAAAAAGCAAAAATGTTACAACACCAGGGCTACAAACAGTGCAGTGGCAAACTAAAATGACATGAATTTGGGATCATATTTTAAATAAGCTAGTTATTTCCAATAACCAAGTTTTTCCTTTTGACTACAGGAAAAAACACTCAAATAAAACTTGACTTTCCCCTCTAGTCAGTTTCCAATACCCTTCGAACCAAACCTAGAAGGTTTGAACTTTACGAACATATTTTATTGTTTTCTCCTATTTTCAGTTTTTTCCTTTTCTTTTGATTGATCCCTCAATACAGTTTTAATACTCTGTGAACTAAATTTAAGAGGCTTGAGCTTTATCAATATCTGAAAATTTTTATCGGATGGGTTTAGGGAAAAAGGGTGTGTGTATGTGTGGGGGGGGGGGCCAGTTGCCCTCAGAAATCTTTTGACTCTTAAAACCTGAACTAGAACTTTCAATTTCCAATCAAATGAGCCCTCACTGAAGTTTATATGAGTATCCCTTTCATAAAAACCATATCCGCCCCCAACACCGGAGTTTTTGTTATCTAGTTTTTGAACAATTAAAAAATAAAATAAAAAAATGACTATGTCAAAATTTGTAGCACATGGGTTTCAGGAAAAGAGCATGGAGGGGGGGGGCTAGTTGCCCTTCAATCTCTTGACTCTTCTTATCTGATCTTTGAACTATTTTTAACAAAACGGCTATCTCAAAATTTTTATTGGATGCATTTGGGAAAAAAGGGCGGTGGGGGGGGGCCAGTTACCGTCTGATATTTTTTTACTCTTAAAAAGTGAGCTAGAATTTTCAATGTCCAATCAAATGAGCCCTCGCTGAAGTTTGTACGAGCATTCCTTCCATAAGAACCATATACGCCCCCAGAGCATAACTTACAATGCCTGCCCCCGGGCCCTTGGGAGTTGTGTCGACTTAAGAGTTTTTATTATGTGATCATTGAACTATTTTAAAAAAAAATGGCTATCTCAAAATTTTTATTGGATAAATTTGGGAAAAAGAGGGCGTGGGGGGGGGGGAGGGGGGCTAGTTGCTCTCCGACCACTTTTGAATCTTAAAAAGGGCACTAGAACTCTCTATTTCCAATCGAATGAGCCCCCTTTGAAGTTTATACGATGACCCATTCCATATGAAGCGCGTCTGAAAACAAAATTATACTAAATAATAATAAAACATTGGAGCCGTATGGCCTTTACTCTAGGCAACACTATAGCGTTGCCTCTGATTACTAGTTATTCTTTTTTGTTTAATTTTTACATTTTTAATTAATTATTAAATTTATAATAATAATATTAGAAAAAAGTATTTTTTAATGCTACTTTAACTGAGCTGAAAATGTTTGAAGTTTATGAACATACCTTTTTATTATCTTCAGAGAATTCAAATGGAACATCAGGGTTGTTTTCAACAGTGTCTCTATGCTGAAATTGAAAAAAAATATTACAAAGTTAAAAGCAAATCCATTTAAATCTAAGATAAGAAAGTGTTCATTGCATTTCATTGGCATCTCAATAAGATCGCATTAACATAAGTTTTCTATATTCAGGGACCTAAAACATTTACTTCAATTAAATATTTTTTATTAAAAAAAAAAAAAAAATACAGTTATAAGACTTTCAACAAAATGTCAAGATTTTGCATGTTAGATTCAAAGTCACGTGGGCCTGGACTTTAGTGAGAATGAAATTAATACGGCAATATTTCAATAAATGCCACTTCTTATTTTAGCGAAACGTATTAAGCACTATGGAATACACCTATAAACTAAGATAAAAAAAAGAAGAATTGTAAAGAAGAATGACGAAAATAGAACTTGATTTAATATTTATGATACTTAAAGAAAAAAGGGCAAAAAAAATATTGACTAAAGGCCATATGACCCATGTCTCACATTTCCAGATCAGCCTTTTAAGGTTTTAGTTTTTACTAGAAATTGAAAAGTAATTTCGTTACTTCATTACTTACTTACACACCTTCAGGTGGTTCAAGACTCCTTGTGTAGACCAGAAAATCGAGTGGTCCGGTTTCTTGGTATCCTGCTTGATGAGAACCTTTTGTTTAGAAAGAATATAGCCATGATTATGGTTAAGGTCTCACGGAGTTTGGGTATCATTCGAAAACTCGAACACACATTTCCTGGATCTATTCTGAAGCTTCATTTTTCTGCCTTATCCAGTCATACGTTTCGTATCTCCCCATTGCATGCATGTCTACTTCTCCTTCTATACTGGGGTCACTTTCTGTCATGCACAATAAAGCACGGCGCCTGGTTATGGACACCAACCGTTCCTCACCAACCCCGCTCTTAAATCTACAGTCTATTAACATTCTTTCTTGTGCTTCTTTTATCTTTCTTCAGCTTTACGGAAATTTTCCAAAATCTCTTCAAAAAACTCCTGTTTGTTTCTGATTCAGCTCCATATAGCCTCCGTTCTTCACATAATGTCTCCCTTCCTCCTACCCCTACTATACGGTTAGATTTCAATCCCCTCATTGCTTGTCAATAGGTCTGTGATTCCCTACCTTCTTCAGTACAGAGATGCTTCTCGTTTGGGACTTTTAAAAGGATTCTTAAGGACCATTTAGTTAAGAATCAAACAGAATAACTTTTTGTTCTTTTTTTTCCTCTGAGGAGTTGGTGTCCCCTGAGTGTTTTTTTTCATGGTGTATGGTTGTCTTCTATACGCTTTGACTCCCGGGCCTCAGGTATAGTCTTTTTTTAATCTTATATGTTGTTTGGCTATTGTTCTCTTGTATTTTTTGTATTTGTATTCTTGTTTGTTTGTATTGTATATTTTTGCTTGTATATTTGTATATTTGTATATGGTTGTGCAACATTTGCTTGCTTGTATATTTTTTGTTTGTATTCTTGTATTTTTTGTATCTCTTGTTCTCTTGGTTTATTGTATTTTTTTTTTGTATCCCTGGTCATGGAGCATTTCGAGGGAGAACAAAAATATTGCGTTTCCAACCTGTATGTATTGGTAAATAAAACTCTGAACATAAAATTTTTAAAAATTAATTGGCATGTCTTAATTTTAGATAAGATTTTGATTTGGTATATAAAATCAATAGTAATGCATAAAATTATGTCAGGTTATCCTTGAGCTGGAGGTACTGAAGTATTTTTGTTTTTTTCTCAATTATGGCTAATTTTTCCAACTTCTACTAAATCCATTTTACCTCTGTTAATGTGACTTGTTGGTACATTTTTATCATTTGAAAAGCATTGCAAATTCAAACATAGTAGAAATTTCGCAATTCACTTTATCATAACTTTATCAATGCTAATGAGAACACAGTTTCTCTATTAACAATGTCAGGAAGCGACATGTGAATTCATTCCTAAGTTTTTACTTGACATCAGTCTTCAATTTGAATCAGCAAGAAAGGGTACCAATTCACGAAATTGACGTGAATTCACGAAGGAGGGGGATGATCATTTTTCCGTTTTTCAAAATAATGATAAAAATGATATTCCCCCATCAATGGGGGCCCCTGTCAGATAGCTGCCCCCTCTTTACACATCCAACAAGTAAGTCTATCAGTAATGTAACTCAGCTGACACACAGACAAGAATACAAATAGAAGGAAAATGAATATACATCAGAACCGTAAAAATATAAAAAAAACATAAACGTCATCACGCCATAGGTTACAAAATTTAATATAAAAATGAAACAAAACTTTCACCTTTTTTACAATTTTAGTTGTTTGGACTCAAATAAAAAGAGGAATATGGATGTTACAAGACCCTATCCAAGTACTATTCAACGATGTACTATCTACATTTTCATGAATTGGCATCCCAGTTACTTAATAGTATGGGGTAGTGCTTAGCACAATGGGGTAGTGCTAAGGGCATTTGATAAATTACAAAATTAAACAGAAATTGAATTTGTTTTAGACTGAAAGTAAAAATGTGGGGTATGGATATTTTTTTTATGGTGATAAATTTATTTAACTTTAACAACAATTTACATACAAAAATCAATATGATTCACCCAAAACCAAATGGTTGACATAGGGCGAATCAGGTAAAAAAACACAAACACATCACATCATTTAAATTCACTATAATAAGAAAGCCTGCATATTTTGCTGGTCTTACAGAACAATTAAAACTGGCCGTTTTACTTGGAGAACTGACATCTAAGAAAATAGTGGAAATTGACCAAATTTAATAATGAGCATTCCAAACATAATGAACAATAAACTTTTATTGAAACAATCATAGCAGCCAAAGAAAAGACACCCCATTTGAGAAAGAAGATGTTTAAAAGTGCAGAGTAACAAGACTTCAGTAGATCACTATAGACTGATCAATTGAAATAAACACAGATACAACTTACAACATAAAGACTTTCACTAAGCTGAGCTCTCGAGGTTGCAATGAGACGAAGTTGCGTTCCCTGTAATAAATAAAAATTTAGCAATCAAAAATAAGTAAAACAAAAAGCTAAGATACTTTGGAATTACTTTTTCTGCAATAAGGCTAATTTAAGGCTATTTGTAGTAAATTTTAGTTTTATATTCTGTGTCTGCAATCCTGTTTCTATAAGGGCAGGGGTTTGAGTCCTTCTGTTGCAGATCATTTTGTTTAGAACAGGGATCTGTGTTGTGACTCTGTAAGCTCAGCCAGAGTCGACCCAGCTCCAAATGGCTAACAGAAGAAATCTTGGAAAGAAACACGGGAAGCATCAGATGATTTGCCCCAACCACACATTGCACTTTCAGTCAAAGGCAGAGTCAGGAGATTGGTAACTGCACTATGCAGACCATTGCGTCACCATGTGAAAAAGTTGTTTTCTAGTCTTTTCAATTGTGCTATCTATGCATATTGTTTTATTTGTGAATATCTCCTTCTTATATCATGTTACAGTGCTATTGTGTTATTTTTTCATACCATGTCATTTGTTTATTTACATTCTTAACTATTCTACTGGATACATATATCTTCTTTTTTTCTTAGTTCTAATGCTCTCTCCATTTCTTTTTTCTCCATTTCTCATTTCTTTTTTCTGAATATTCAACAAACAGCAATAATAATAGTTACGTTGCCTTATGACCATTTCAAGCTGATTTAGGAGGATTTGGTTGAATAATGTAACCAAAGTAATCATTTATGGGCAATAGTTATACCCTATCCTACTAATTGTGTTGGCCTGGATTTACTTCTGATGATCTAAGTAATTTTTTTTTAAATATATTATCAATTTTTTCTCATGATTGTCTATTTTGTTATCACCCTATCCCAAGAAAGTATTCATGTTTTGCATCAAGCTTATGAATTGGTGAATTTTTGCTTCGGGAGTCTCATAACTTAAGTCAGAGGCAAAAGATTAAAGCTTAGGAAGTCTCATAATTAAAAAAAAGAGTTGAAAGCTTAGGGAGTCCTTTTTATTTAGGGAGTCTTATAATTTAAGTAAGAAACAAAGTGTGAAAGCTTAGGAAGTCTCAGGGAGTCTTAAAGCTTAGAGAGTCCTTTTGCTTTGACAGTCTCAAGATTTAAGTCACAAACAAATTATTCAAGTCTAGGGAGTCATTTTACTTTGGCAGTCTCATAGCCAGATTAGTCAGCATTTAAGCCAGAAACAAACGTTTAAAGCTTAAGATACACTTCTTGTCATTCAAGGTCAAAATCCTTAGCTGGGAACAGTGTTTCTTAAAGAGCTTCTTACAAAGTTGTTTTTCTCTTTAAAGATTTGTTTGCATTTACTATTCCACCAGGGCTTTGGTGTTTTCATTTCAATCTTATTCCTACAATATGACAACACTAGACATTTTATGCTCAGTGATTAACACCATCTTAGTATTTTGTGTAGAGTATCAATTCTTCTGTGTCATTACTGTGAATTAAGAAAAGATCATTTTAGCTTGCTTACACATATACAAAAAAGGATGACAAACAAGGAAAAAGAAAAGAAACATCATGAAAAATCATTAATGACTGTGATGAGGGAGACTCAACTAGCAGCTGAGCTTGAGGTTACATGACTAACCCCCATACCAAGCAAGGTCTTAAGATTAAAAAGATCAACTTATTCGGACCAATTTATCAGATTTTTGAACAATTTGGTGTTGCAGTTAATTTTGAGATGATTTTCACTACATCATCTTGTACACATGCAATGCTTTCCACTTGATACTTATAACTGGGGGGGGGGGGCAATTGTAGCAACAGTGATTATTCTACTTGGAGACAATGTAGGTTGGGAAATCGAAAGCATATGTTTTTTTCCTACCTAATTTATTTCTAGCTACATGAAATTACATGAACAAACTAAATAAAAAAAAGAGTGAAAAAGAGAAAACAAAGAAGTGTAACATTCTGTAAAGGGACAAAATTCCTGTGCAAAACCCCTCCTGAACTAGCTAAAACACTAATAGGTAAATTAGAATGTTTTGCATCAAGAATAGATTAATTGATGGGCTAAATAAAATATGTTCAATGTTATTTCAACAGAATGTACAGATGCAATGCTTTCCATTTGAGGCTTGTAACTGGGGGGGGAGCATTTGCAGCAACAATGATTATTCTACTTGGAAACAATGCTGGTTGGGAAATCAAAACTACATGTTTTTTCAACCTAATTTATTTCTAGCCACATAAAATTAGCCTACATGAACAAACTAAAATTCTAAAAAAAGAGAAAACAAAGGAGTGAAACATTCTGTAATGGGACAATATTATTGTGCAAAACCCATCCTGAACTACCTGAAACACTAATAGGCAAATTAGAACGTTTTACATTCAGAATAGACTAATTGCCCCCCCCCTCCCGCCAGCTTGAGCGAATTTATGGGCTAAATAATATATGCTTAATGTTATTTCAAGCAGTTGGTTAGTTATTTAGAAAGAATATAAAAAGATATATAAAGTGGTTTGTCCACCTTGATTCTAGCTAAGTAGCTTCAAGAGTTTAAATTGACCCTATAAGAATCATTTGATTCTCCATTCAATGGAGTTGCAAATATAGTGGTTGCTACCATGTAGTCTAGGGGTAAATATAAGTCTAAACTATCCTATATACAAAACTTTGCTTATTTTTTTTTTAAATTGTTATAATTTTTCTTTATAGACCAACTGTTAATCAGAAATAGGTACAAAAATAAATCCAAGCCAATATAATTGACAAAGTCTTATATATAAGCCAGGGGAATATCATGGCCCTAACCCCATTGCAAGAGGACTTGAGGAACATTTACAAGGGTAACTAATGGTTACCCTTGTAAATGTTCCTCAGGCCCTGAAACCAGAATTAAAATTTGTATTCTATAGACTGTCCATTTTTCAGCTAGCAAATGTATCTATTCATCCATAAATTTACCCCCAGATGTAAGAGCTTAGAATCTCCCCAGCCCCAGACCTGAATTATTCTTATCTAAAAGTTTCATTAACATGGCAGAAAAACCTTCCTAGGATATATCTAGTGACTACTTTAAACTAACCAAAATCACATTTGTAAACAACAAGGCAAAACCACACCTGTAGATGTTGCTGCAGGTGATAACCTTGACAGAATAAGTATGGTAGATACTAAATACATTTAGCTTTCACTACTGATTAGGAGCTTCCCAGCCTAGACCCCACAATTTATTAGATCAACTGGTATCTACACCATTTTTGAATGTGCTGATAGACACAAAAGCAAGGCCACAACAGAGGGGGGGGGAGGGTGTACAAAATTTGAAACCCCACCTGAAATTTCAGCTTGCAAAAAAGTAACCAAAATGGATATAAACAAATATTTGACATGTTTTGCAATTTTTTTGTGTAGCCCCCTACTCCAGACAAAAATCATAGAAACAGAATTGCATGGAACTAAAAGTTTTTTCACTTGAGAGATTTCAATAGTGATACCAACATATTTGACAAGTATAAAGCTCTGAATGTTTTGAACTGAATCCTACCCATAAATTTGTGGTAATGGCTGAAAGTCCTTGGGTTTGGGTCTAAATGAAGGAGTTTAATGTGGTTTTGTAAAATTGTGTAAGTAGTGATTACATCAGCTCTTTTCTCCTTGCCTTAAATCACCCTGTCAGTGTTGACTTAAAAGTTTACGTTTAGGACATAGAGACATTCCAGTGTAGATGCCACTCCTTCTGCTCCCTGTCCTTATTTACACCTTACTTGAATGACAAGGGTTTGAGATTTTATTTCTTAGGGAGTTTCAAAGCAGAGCAACATGGCTGGGGTAGAAAAGATAGTGTTCTCTGTGGTTAGTAGTTTGTTGGAAAATTTTTGAGGAGTTCCTCCAGATTCTTTGGTTTGGTTTGATGGGGAGATGGCTTGAAGTGGGATAGGTTGTTAGATGCTTGAATTGCTGTGATGATATCACCTTTTCTTTATAGTAGGTTAGGGTCAGGATTTTTAATGCTGCGAGTCTCTCATGGTAAGAGGTTCTCAGATTGTATGGTATTGCGGGGACATGTTACTGAACACTTGAAAGGAGTTTCTTATCTCCCTTGGGTTGTGGGGAGGCCAGTGTCATACCAAACTCAAACACTGGGAATACCATATAGATATGAAACTTTTTTATTACAGTTGGGTTGCAGCGGACAATCATTTTTATGTTTCCTACCATGGCACAGTAAAACAACATTCCCTGTTGTATTTTCCCAGCAAGTTGGGAAATATCTTTTCCTTGGAAGTAAGCCTGGGTAAATACATTATTTTCATTTGTTGTTGATAGGGAGCTGGATACCCCCACTAAAGTTTGGTTGGTTTTCTTTGAAATTTACCAATTGAAAAATTTACTCCTTTGTTAAACAGGCAGGCTACTGTCAGGCTATTCTTTATTTTTGTCTGACTATAGTTAATCAATAACTTTCTTGGATCAGCTGGTGATGTGTATGTTGATGAATGTATACAATTTTTTAGCAGAGTTGACAATAAACTAGGTGTTGTATATGAACTTTCATCCTCAATAATGATGCTAATATCTCTTTCTTCTGATACTGCAAGAATCTGTTGATATGCATTAGACTATTACCTCCCTTAAGAAAATATTTAATCCTGGTATTGTGAAATCCAAAGTGGGTGACTCTGCAAACATTAATGTTGAATTCAATAAGTCAGGTTGTAGTGTGTTGCTATTGTTGTTGTCATGATGGTAAGTTGTACCTATTACATTCCCCCCTCACTAATGGACAAGAGAGAAAGCAGGTTGGCCTTGGTTGGGAGGATATTGCAAGGAAATGTTTGAGGAAAATTCCTGGGAGGGTGTAAAGAGTTGGGCTACCCAGACGAGTAAATTTGAGGTGGTTGACCATATCTAGACAAAACACAATAGTAAAAAATATAGTACCATTAGATTCCTTATTTGTGCCCTTTTCAAATATTAAGGTCACCTTCCTGGCAATGCAACCTGCCCTGCCCCTCCCAATGGACCCAGATATAGCACAAGGGTGTATGCAAAACTAATTGAAAACACTGTAAACATTTTGAGCAAATGCAGAATTACTCCTCCTTAGAAAAAACACAATATAATTCTGATAACTCCTCTAAAAAATCTTAAATACTTAGTAATACTATCCATAAAAATGCTTAACTTTAATTTACCCCTCTCCCCACTAATGAGAAAATATATAGCACTAATTATATATTCTTCTGTTTCTTCATTTTGTTGATGTTGCTACTTTGTCATTAAATCTATTCAAAAAAGAGGATGAGGTGAGGAAAAATGGATGGAAGCTATATGTCATTGGGGTATGTATTGGCATATTGGGGGCTAGGGTAAAGTAAAGTGCTTTTTGAAATGACATAAATCAGGTTTTAAATTTCTTTTTTAAGTTGTTATCAGAATTTAATGGTGTTTCCTTCTGAGGAGGAGCAAATCTGCATTAGCACCTAATGGTAAATTCTAATTTACAGACTTCTTGGTAAATGGGAAAATAGTTGAGTTAAGTGAATGAAACTTTCAAGAATGAATCCAGGGCTAAATATGTATTCAATATAATTTAGCTAGGACAAAAGTGATGCCTTTTTTCATGCTCTTTCAGAACTCAAGAATTGCTTCTGGGGGAAACTACATTTTGAGCTTTTAAAGAGCTAAAAACAGCCCATAGTAACCAAAGTTTAAAATATGTTTCTAAAAAAGGTGGCTAGTAAGAACAGCTGTCAATTGTAGCTGATTTGGGACAGGTATGCCTAGGCCTAATTATTATTTTCACTAGCCTTAAAGGGCAATGTTATTATGAAAAAAACTGTATAAATTCTTAAAAAGAGGCCATCAAGTGATTTGTTCACTTAAGCAGTGTTCACAAGCATGTCTAGCTAGAATCCCATGTCTAGCCAGGATTCAATGTCTAGAAAACAACTGATCATAACCAAAATTTGGCACTTAGCTAGACATGCTGGACAAGGCGCTTGGCTAGACATTGAGTTCTAGACTCTAGAACTCAATGTCTAGGATTTTTGATTACAGCCAATCAGAATGTGTAAAGTTCCACTATTTTCATCATCTATGTTTACATTTTTAAACTGAAATTTAATTTTTGTTTTCTCATTAATTGCTTTTTCATTCTATACAAAGTGTCCTGCTCTAAAGGAAAAAAATAACAAATAGTACATTCTGCCAAAATTGTTCTTATATGCCCTCAGGGTATAACTTAAAACTCTTGTCCCAAGGGTTGTGGGGGAGTGTCCTTCTCAAAAATGTATTTTCTATCTGGAAATCAACTATGCTGAACAAAATGGCTATCTCAAAATTTTGATTGTATGTGTTTGGGGGAATGATGTGCATGTGGGGGGGGGGGGGGCTAGATGCCCTCCAATCACTTTTGACTATTAAAAAGGCCACTAGCTCTTTGAATTTCCAATTGAATGAGCTTTTTTGAAGTTTCTATGACAATGCCTTCTATAAAAACCTTATATACCCCCAGGGCATAACTTAAAACCCTTGCCCTGAGGGCTGTGGGGGAGTGTCCTCCTCAAAAACATATTTTCTATCTGGAAATCAACTAAGCTGAACAAAATGGCTATCTCAAAATTTTGATTGGATGTGTTTGGGGGAATGATGAGCATGGGGCGGATAGTTGCCCTCCAATCACTTTTGACTATTAAAAAGGGCACTAGCCCTTTGAATTTACAATCAAATGAGCCTTTTTTGAAGTTTCTACGACAACCCCTTCTATAAAAACCTTATATGCCCCCAGGGCATAACTTAAAACCCTTGCCCCAAGGGTTGTGGGGGAGTTTCCTCCTCTAAAAGATATTTTCTATTTGGAAATCAACTAGCCTAAGCTGAACAAAATGGCTCTCTCAAAATTTTGATTGGAATGATGGGTGTGGGGGGAGGACTAGTTGCCCTCCAATCACTTTTGACTATTAACAAGCACACATTAACAAACCCTTGCCCTGAGGGTTGTGGGGGAGGCTCCTCCTCTAAAACATATTTTCTATCTGGAAATCAACTACACTGAACAAAATGACTATTTCAAAATTTTGATTGGATGTGTTTGGGGGAATGATGGGTGTGGGGGGGGGGGCTATGTGCCTTCCAATCATTTTTGACTATTAAAAAAGACACTAGTCCTTTGAATTTCCAATTGAATGAGCCTGTTTTGAAAATTCTACAACAACACCTTCTATAAAAACTTTATATGCCCCCAGGGCATGACTTAAAACCCTTGTACCAAGGGTTGTGGGGGAGTATCCTCCTCAAAAACATATTTTCTATCTGGAAATCAACTATGCTGAACAAAAGGGCTATCTCAAAATTTCAATTGGATGTGTTTTGGGAAAGGGTGGGTGTGGAAGGAGTGTTAGTTGCCTTCCAATCACTTTCAACTATTAAAAAGTGCACAAGCCACACCAATTTCCAATTGAATGAGCCCTTTTCTAAGTTTCTATGACAACTTTTTTGATATGAAATGCCCTGCTCTAAAGGAAAAAATAAATAAATAGTACATTGTGCCAATATTGTTCTTACATGCCCTCAAGGCATAACTTAAAACTCTTGTCCCAAGGGTTGTGGGGGGGGGGGGGGGGTCCTCCTCAAAAATGTATTTTCTATCTAGAAATCAACAATGCTGAACAAAATGGCTATCTCAAAATTTTTATTGTATGTGTTTGGGGGAATGATGCAAATAGGGGGGGGGGGGCATAGTTCCCCTACAATCACTTTCGACTATTAAAAGGGGCACTATTCCTTTGAATTTCCAATTGAATGAGCCTTTTTTGAAGTTTCTATGACAATACTTTCTATAAAAACCTTATATGCCCCCAGGGCATAGCTTAAAACCCTTGCCCTGTGGGTTTTGGGGGATTGTCCTCCTCAAAAATATATTTTCTATCTGGAAATCAACTATGTTGAACAAAATGGCTATCTAAAAATTTTGATTGGATGTGTTTGGGGGAATGATGGCTGGGGGGGGGGGCTAGTTGCCCTCCAATCACTTTTGACTATTACTAAGGGCAAAAGCCACTCCAATTTCCAATTGAATGAGCCCTTTTCAAAGTTTCTACAACAACTTCTTTGTTACAAAGTGCCCTGCTCTAAAGCAAAAAAATAAATGATACATTGTGGCAACATTGTTCTTAGGCCTATATGCCTTCAGGGCATAACTTAAAACCTTTGCCCCAAGGGTTGTGGGGGAGTGTCCTCCTCAAACACATTGTGCCCACATGATTCTTTACTTAGGCAACACTAGCATGTTGCCTATGATTAATGTAATCAAAAGATTTCAGTTTTATAACACAAGATTGTTACAGATCAATGTGTGACTGTTAGTAAAGATCAATGAGAAAGGAGATGGGACTAGATGTTTTGAAATATTTTACTGGAAGAAAAGTAGCCTAAGGCTCTGGATGAGCACTTAACCTACATCTGACCTAAGAAGTGCATGGCAAACCTTGCCAAAGGACCAGGTCAAGGCTAGCCTATTATGTCAATGGGTAGGTAGCCTAGGTCTTTCCCCGTCTAGCAAATTGGTTGTTGTTGGATTAATATATAATCATACCCTACATTGCAATCGATTAAAGCCTTGTTAGGACAATTATTTCTTACTATATTTTGAATTAGGTGGAATCTTGAGAAAACTTTGGCTGGAACCATTTTTTTCTGTTCTTTTTCTGTTTTCAATTGTTTTGAATGTTCCTTCGCTTTCTTCAAATCAACTTCAATTTACAAACGCCATCTAAATTCATGCACAAGAGAAATTAAAATTCATACACCATAGAAATTTAAATTTTTGAAATTGCAGCACACTAGCCAAGAAGTATTAGCCTAGGGTATTCTAAGAGGAAATATTAAGATAAAGGAGCAACTGCAGCCCAAAATTAGAATAAGATTTAACCAAATCAATTTTCGTTTATTTCAGCCTTCAAATTAAAGCTGATATTTGACAGAAGTCTTCTTTGATAAGTAAGTTGGCTATTCAAAATAGAAGTAGGCTAGGCTTATTTGTTGATAGCCTATTTTCATTTGGTTAGATGTATTTTGGATGAATGTAAGTTAAATTTGAATGAAAGTGCATATTTTTTAAAGCACAATAGTAATTAGGCTAGGCTAATAGCTTTTTGCTAACTCACAAATTTAACCTTAATTTGGCTTAATTACCATAATTTGCACTTCAGAGCAAATTGAGATCCATCATAATCTCTAACATGCTCCCTACTTGATGATGTGAACATCAAATGCAATCCCAAGGGCACTTTCAGGGAAAACCATTCCATTCAACATCCAATGACTTCTTGAACACTTCATTATTGGATGCTGAGACTATTTTATTTGACAGACTCTTCCAGTGATTTACTACATAGCAGAGAAAAACTGTTGTTGATGCCAAATTTTAACAGATGGCTTAAGCAGCACCTTTAAAAGTCCTTTCCTATCAGTGCCAATATTTTGGGGAATTGGCTAATGAATTGGGGGGGGGTTCTTGTGAAGTAAGCTTATATACATAAGCATATCAGCTCTTTGTTGTCAGTAAACCAGTGTAGATAATTTAAGCTCCTTTAAATGTTCATCATAAGACTTGTCTCTCATCTTAGATACTGCCTTTGTGGCTCTCCTTTGCACTCCTTCTGGGAGCTGTACATTACCCTTGTACCCTGGTGGTACTATGCACATTCCAAAATCAAGTACTGATCTGACAAGGGCCTTGTACAACCTCACAAAAACATAGAGAGACCTACTGGATATAGTTTCTTTAGGTTCAAGGACAGAGTTTGCATGAGACACAGTCTTTTTGCAGTTTGAATGGGATTTATATTTGGTTGTCAACAATGATTCTAAGATCCCTTTCTTTATCCATACTTTGCAGCTCTTGAATGTTGTTTACTGCTGGATTGACCATAGTATACTTGAAACCTGGGTCAGACTCTCCAAAATGAATAACACTACATTTGTCAATATTAAAGGTCATGTGCCATGTTGTTGCCCATTTTTAAATATGGTCAAAATCTGCTTGTAGTGGCACATGACTGACTGCACCAAACAATTTTGAGTTGTCTGCACAGAGAGCTAGATGATTTGTAGTTCATTGAAAAATATCATATATATAGATATTGAATAGGGTAGGTCCTAAGACACTACCCTGTAGGACATCACTGGTAACTCCACATCTCTCCAAGAGGATTGATTCTCCTCTATTAGTAAAAACCTTCAATCTCTATTTTTTTGTTCAAGCGTGAATGGGGAACTTGGTCAAATGTTTTTGCAAGGTGAAGCAACAAGACACACTGGTAAGCCCTGATCAATGAGGTCTATTAAAACATCATAAGTCTCCAGCAAATTTGTTTCTATAGACTTTTCTGGTTGAAAACCATGTTGGCTGGGCAATAGTATGCAATTAAGTTTGAGATGCTTCATCACAGAGTCATTTACCACTTTCTCCAGAATTTTAGCAACAACAGAAAATATACTTATTGGACAGTAGTTTTCCACACTGGCTTTATTTCCCTTTTTGAACAAAGGGGTGACAAATGCTGTTTTCCAATCCATTGGCACTTCCTTGGTACATAGGGAGACTTTGAATAATTGGGAGAGTGGCTTGGCAATGTCATCAGCAACTTCTCTTAAAAGACATGGATGTAACCTATCTGGCCAAACTGATTTGTTGACATATAACAATTTAAGTCATTTAAGGATATTTGAACTATCAGTCTCAATGAGCTTTATTGGATGGTGGATTTGTGTAGGGTCAACATTGGGTAGGTCTGTATCTGATATGAAACTAAGAACAGACAGAAACTGAGGGTTCAGTTCATCTGCAATTTCTTTGACATCTGTTAGTTTGGCTCCTGAAGTAGTTGGTTTGGATATTGATCAGAAATATAGAAAGAGGAAATATAACTTAGTCTACCATTTGATTCCCTATTCACTGATCTTGGTAAAATTACAGTCTGGTAGTTTTTCTGAAGGGAATATTATAAAACAAAAAAAGATGTAGACTACCATTTTGCATTTTATGCTCTTCCATCCATAACATCTTCCACTCCTACCCTGATGGTCCTATAAATGACCCTAATAATATACTCCTCCATTGTTTTGAATCTTGTTATGCATTGTGTCTTCTGTATTAACTAGTTTTGCTAAGAATATCCAGTTTTACCTAGGGTAAAGGTACCAATGATTTGACAATTTTTGTAAAAAAAAACACTTTTTCTGCTCCAGAAGGCTTAGTTTAAAGATGTTTGGTTTAAAAAGGGTTTCAGTATGTAGAAAAAATATCTACAAATCTAACTGTTTGATTAGAAGTTTGAAGTTTTATCAGAAAAGGGTACAAAACTTAAATTTTCTTAAATTGGAGTGTTTTCACCAACAAATTTGACAGAACAAAAAGTTAAATGTTTTCAATGTAAGTCAGAACCCAATTTGATGCATGTCAAAATACATGGGGAATGCTTATGGGCAGATCCTGGTGGATTCAACATGCCTATTCTTTTGATTTTATTTCTTGTTTCACTTCAGCTTTTTTAAATGTGTAAATATATAAATCAATATCCAGATAGTGGAAGCAAAAAACTGAAAAATTTTTCTAAAACATAGGGACAAAATTGGATAATCATATGGAGTGTAATCATGTGACCTAGGTCTCAATAATATAATGTATGATATAGGTCTCTCTATTAACGCCATCTGGAATAGCCCATATTCTCTCAGCTTTAATGGTCCAGCAAAGATTTCTTTGTTGTTCACAGTGAAAATGTTGTCATTATTTGGCCATTTCAAAGTTAATCTACCAGTTTAATCCTTTTAAAAAATTTTAGTTTTGAATATCATTTGTCTGGAGAGTCCAGAATTCTTGAAATATGCATGTCCTACATCCTACCTAAGATTGTTAGAAGTTTGTGACACCAAGGAGTTTAACATGTTTTATTAGCATTTTGGGTGGGATAGGGTCTATGAAAACAGGAGTGGATTTTAAGAATTTTAAGAAGGTTATTGTCATCATATTTGACTTAGGGGAATTTACTTTCATATGTAAGTTTTAGGCTTTATCCAAAACATGGGTAGGATTTTGATGGGGTCATTTTTATAGTTCTATGACATACTTCAAGGATCAGCAGGTCATTCACTTATTAACACCTTTGAGGGAATCTTACCAAATTGGTTCTACACATAAGAGTGGTCCTAATAAGGTTTCTTGAGGAATCCTATGATAATTAGGGAGGGGTTCAGAGAAAATATTTCGTACTTTAAAACTTGGGATCTATTTGAAAGAAATATTTACAGAATTTACTAAGAGAGGGTCTACTTCAATTTTCTTAAGTGATAAATGAATTAGGGTGTTGTGATCAACCAAGTCAAATGCTTAAAAATATGAAGATAGCATGAGATCAAGCAATGGTTTGTCAGATGATGGAAAAATCTAGCATCAAATCAGTAAAACTACAATTTAAAACAAAAAACCTTTTTGAATGTTTTTTTCATGTGAAATATTATTACAAATAATAATCATCAAAATCTCTCGTTTTTGAGAAAGTACCTGTAAACTTGACAACTATGTTTTCTTCAGAGAACCCTTGAATTTTGACACCAATTGTTTCTCATCTGTTTTACATGTTCAGTGAAGTTTTGACAGAGTCACCTATATTTTGACAGTGCCTGTTGCTGTCTGTCAAATATTTTGACAAGGTTACTACAAGCTATTCTAAAAAGAAATTAATCTCATAATAGAAGCCAATATCTACATTTGAATTTGGCTGAAGGAACATTTTTAGTCAGTCTGGTATTCCAATAGCCTACATCAGACAAGAATTTTTGACACTTGGAACATAGTTTTGTCAATATAATATTAGCTGCCATTTTAACTTAATTTTATCAAGAAAAGCCAATGTGGCTATATCATAGGCAGTGTGCTAGTGCTGCTTAAGTAAAGAACGATGTGGGCACAATGTGTTTTTTTTTGTTTTTCTCCATACCCAGGCACTTTGTATTGAATGAGTTGTCGTAGAAACTTCAAAAAGGGCTCATTCGATTGGGAATAGGAGTGGTTAGTGCCCTTTTTAATGGTCAAAAGTGATTGGAGGGCAACTAGCCCCCCCCACGCCCATCATTCCCCCAAACACATCCAATCAAAATTTTTAGATAGCCATTTTGTTCAGCATAGTTTATTTCCAGATAGAAAATATGTTTTTGAGGAGGACACTCCCCCACAACCCTCAGGGCAAGGGTTTTAAGTTATGCCCTGGGGGCATATAAGGTTTTTATAGAAGGCGTTGTTGTAGAGATATCAAAACAGGCTCATTCGATTGGAAATTCAAAGGGCTAGTACCCTTTTTAATAGTCGAAAGTGATTGGAGGGCACTAGCCCCCCTGCCCTTCCTTCCCCCAAACACATCCAATCAAAATTTGGAGATAACCATTTTGTTCAGTGTAGTTAATTTCCAAATAGGAAATATATTTTTGAGGAGGACACTCCCTCACAACCCTCAGGGTAAGGGTTTTAAGTTATGCCCTGGGGGCATATAAGGTTTTTAAAGAAGGCGTTGTTGTAGAAACTTCAAAAAAAGCTCATTTGATTGGAAATTCAAAGGGCTAGTGCCGTTTTGAATAGTCGAAAGTGATTGGAGGGCAACTAGCCCCCCCCCCCCACACACACACATCCTTCCTCCAAACACATCCAATAAAAATTTTGAGATAGCCATTTTGTTCAGCGTAGTTGATTTCCAGATAGAAAATATATTTTTCAGGAGAACACTCCCCCACAACCCTCAGGGCAAGGAATAAAAGTTTTTCCCTGGGTGCATATAAGATTTTTATTGAAATCTTTGTCGTAGAAACTGGAAAAATGGCTCATTTGATTTGAACTTCAAAGGGATATTACCCTTTTTAATAGCCGAAAGTGATTTGAGGGCAAATAATCCCCCTAACCTAACGTAAACCAGAGGCGAAACACACAGAGAGACGACACACACACAGAGACGACACACACACACAGAGACGACAAACACACAGAGACGACACACACACACAGAGACACACACAGAGATGACACACACAGAGACAACACAAACACAGACAACACACACACAGAGACAACACACACACACAGAGACAACACACACACACACAGAGACGTCAACCAAACAGACAGAAAAAACACCAACACAGAGACAACACACACACACAGAGACAACACACACACAGAGACAACCATCACACAGAGGCGACACACACACACACAGACAACACACATAGAGATAATACACATAGATACACATAGAGATAAGGTTTCTACTGAAATCTTTGTCATAGAAACTTGAAAAAGGGCTCATTCGATTTGAAATTCAAAGGGCTAGTACCCTTTTTAATAGTCAAAAGTGATTTGAGGGCAACTAACCCTCTCTTATGCCCACCTTTTCCCCAGACACTCCCCCACAACCCTCAGTGAAAGGATTATAAGTTATGCCCTGGGGGCATATAAGGTTTTTGTTGAAATCTTTATTGTAGAAACTTGAAAAAGGGCTCATTTGATTTGAAATTCAAAGGGCAACTACCCCCCCCCCTTTCTGACGCCCGCCTTTTCCCCAAACACATCCAATCAAAATTTTTAGATAACCATTTTATTCAACATAGTTGAAAGTTTTGGAAATTAGGTCTTTAAGGATGACAACCCCTCCCCCCACAATCCTCAGGGCAAGGGTCGTAAGTTATTCCCTGGGGGCATGTAAAGTTTTTATTGAAAGCATTGTTGTAAAAACTTCAAAAGGGCTCATTCAATTGGAAATTGAAAGGGCTAGTGCCTTTTTTAATAGTTGAAAGTAATTGGATAGAGACTAACACCCCTCTCATGGCCACCATTTTCCCAAACACATCCAATAAAAATTTTGAGATATCCATGTTGTTCAACGTAGTTTAAAGTCCTAGAAATTAGGTCTTTTAGGATGATAACCCCGTCAGAGCCCTCAGTGCAAGCGTTGTAAGTTATGCCCTGGGGGCATTAAAGTTAATACCAAAAGTTGTTATAGAAATTTCAAAAAGGGCTCATCTGTTTGTAAATTGAAAATGCCCTTTTTGATAGTTGAAAGTGAGTGGAGAGTAATTAACCCCCCTCTTACGCCCACCATTTCCCCAAAAACATTCAATCAAAGTATAGAGATAGCCATTTTGTTCAACATAGTTGAAACTTCTGGAAATTATGTAGTTAAGGATGACAAACCCCCAAGAGCCCCAAGTGCAAAGGTTGTAGTTTATACCCTGGGGGCATATAAGATTTTATAGATAGAGTTGTCATAAAACTTCAAAAGGGGCTCATTCAATTCGAAATTGAGAGGGCTAGTGCCCTTTGTAATAGTAGAAAGTGATTGGAGCGTAACCAACCTCCCTCTCATGCCCACCATTCCCCCAAACACATCCAATCAAAATTTCCAGATAGTCATTTTGTTCAACATAGTATAAAGTTCTGGAAATTAGGTCTTTGAGAATGACCTTAGGGTAAGGGTTGTAATTTATGCCCTGGGGGCATATGAGGTGTTTATAGAAAGCTTTGTTGTTCCCAAAAGTGCTCATTTGATTGGAGATCAAAAGTCCTAGTGCCCTTTTTAATAGTCGAAAGTGATTGGAAGGCTTGACATTTTTATAGTAAAGATCAATGCGGGTATAATGTATTATTTTTTGTTGTTGTTTAGACCAGGGCACTTCGTATCGAAGGAGTTGTCGTGGGAACTTCGAAAAGGTCTCATTTGATTGAAAATAGAAAGGGCTGATGCCCTTTTTAATAGTCAAAAGTGATTGGAGGGCAACTAGTCCCCCTCCCACTCCCACCCTCCCATTTGCCCATTGTGTTTAAAAACTAAATGTTGCACTAAGATTAAATCAAAATGCACTGTGTTAATGATAATCATCAATAAGGCATCCCTGCAGCATCCCTAAAACGACTGAGGGTATTATATTCAAACTTTTGAGGCTACTTTTGCTATTAAAGTTTAACCCAATCAAAATAGCATAAATGCATCCAAGCTGTCAACGAAAGTACACAGATTTTTTTGCGAATGGTATTAAGTTTTCCATTTCAGGTCAACTAGAGGAGGTATGAATCTAAATTAAACAGTACTATCTGTGTCCAGATTTATAAAAGGGTGTATGTTGTTAAAAAATTCAAAAAACGTTGCTCCGGAATGTAAATAGCTGACTAAACCATAAATTCTTACAAAATGAAAAGATTTAATGTATTATTTTCTTTGTCTTTGAGAAGAATATCTTAATATAATACAAAGAGAAATTAATTAAAAAAATCTGTTTCTACAAAACAAGTTTTTCAAAGAAAAGTAAAGAACTCCATTGAACAAAAAAAGAGCTAAAATCAAATAATCTACCAAGCGTGAAACTACCACAAATCAGCATCGATCAGTAAATGAAACCCAAAACGAACAGAAATTAAAATAAATAACCGAGTCAAACTCAAAACGAGCAGAAATTAACCTAAGTTGGGCGCAAAACCCCTATGCCTTCCCAAGGCCAGAACAAAATTTGCACTTTACTGAAAAAATATAAATGTTTTTAATTTTATAACTTTAATAAATCAAATAATATTAACATTTTGGCTACTAAATATCGTATATGTATGTTAAACTGACAATGCACATTCATTTGTGTTTTTTCAGTAAAGTGCAAATTATGTTCTGGCCTTGGGAAGGCATAGCGGTTTTGCGCCCCACTCATGTTAATTTCTGCTTGTTTTGAGTTTGACTCGGTTATTTATTTTAATTTCTGTTCGTTTTGGGTTTCATTTATTTATCGATGCTGATTTGTGGCAGTTTCACGCTTGGTAGATTATTTGATTTGGAGCAAACTTTTTTGTTTAATGGAGTTCTTTACTTTTCTTTGAAAAACTTATTTTGTAGAAAAAGTTTTTTTTAATTAATTTTAGAGAAGATCAGATGTATCTTGATGCGTTGGTGCTGATCCAAACTTTTTTTTTCCAAAAAAATAACCAAGCAATGACAGTTTGAACATTACATTGCTAAAAAATTGTTAGAAGCTCATTATATGTTGAAAACAGGAAACTGATTGAATTGAATATTCTTTTCTTATCTGGGTGTATCAGATATAGTGTCCACGTTTTGCATTGTCAAAATATGACGACTGCATCAAGAGATGGTGTTCCAAGTCATGACTAAGCAGAGTTATCCTGTTTTGAAGAAAAATATTGACAGTGGTTCCAAAATTGCACTGTCGAATCATTGGTGTCTTTATCCTAAATGACTCATTGCAATATTAGATAAAAAATTTATTTGAAATGATTTAAAATATAGTTGATGCTTTTGGATGGTCTGGTTAATTTACTGAAAGATGGGCATACTGTTTAATGAGCTTTTTAGCACTGATTCCAACTGTGCTAATTGTTTCCCTCAAAAGTCCCCCCCCCCAAGGAGGTTAAATGTAACCCTAAAATATAGACACAAATTTTTTGCTTTTTTCATATCAGCTTTGTTTAGCATTATGGACCAACTTTTGATGAGAAATAATTGCAAAAGTAATGCAAATCAATTAAATCAGCTAAGTTTTATAAAGCCCCATTAGGAGTGGACTGGGACACATTTGCTAGGGTAGCAATTACCATATTTGGAATCAATATTAAAAGATGCATTGAGATGTATGTTCTTGCTTTTGCTGGTAACTTCATTGAAACATCTGAAAATTTACCCAGTAGGCCTTTAGGACAGAAATAAGATATAGAAAAGACATTACCGTTCAGTGCTCTTTCCAAGTTTAATAATTTCTTCTGTCATAATTGCATCCCAGGCTTTCTAATGAGGCCATTCTGTAAGAGCAGCTGTGGTAGAAGTAGCAGTATTAATAATGGTATGGCTGCTTTTTATAGAATTAGTTAAAGTGGGAACAGTTATTTGTAGTCAGGGTAGAGATAGTTGTTGTAGAAGTTGTTATTCTGCAAGTTGACTCTGGGTATGGTTATAGCTGCAGTTGCTGTAGAAGTACACAATGCTTTGCCAAGAATAATTATGTTAACTAGAGTTGTTGGAAGAATTCTGGTATTGTAGTGGCTGTATTAATAGTTGTGGTAACTAGTTAGACTAGTCAGTAGTTAGACAGCTGGATGCTCTATGCCAAAGAAAAACTTGTACAGATTGAATGTCTTCTGTGAAGCCAAATTTCATATTGTGCCTGAACTTTTTAATGCAATAATTTAATTAGTATAACTAATTTTAAATGATTTACATCATGAATTAGGACTAGGGTTGTTACAAGCCAAAATGTTTGGGAGGGGGGACAAGAGATTTTACCATCTGGCTGGTCATTTTACCCATACTTTTTGTCAACAATTAGCATAATGTCTGTTTCAAATAAATTGTGTAAAATCACTGAAAAAGTTGGTAAAACTGCTGCATTTACCAACCAAGATTCAGATATTGGTACATATCATGTCACCATTTTAATGCTGATTATTTAACCAAATGGAAAACTCTGGCACCATCTGGAAAATCACGGCTGGAGTTGGTAAAATTGCTGCGTTTACCAACCAAGTTCAAAATTTCTGTAGATGACATGTCAGTATTTTCGTGGTCTTTATTGAACTGAACAAAGAATATTAGCGGCATCAGAAAAATCATTGCACTTTGCACCACAATTTTACAGTGACTAAAAAATTGGGGGTCCCCCATATGTGATGGCCCTGATTACCACTAATGACCATTGAATAATCACCAATTGGGGGTCCCCCATATGTGATGGCCCTGATTACCACTAATGACCATTGAATAATCACCAATTGGGGGTCCCCCATATGTGATGGCCCTGATTACCACTAATGACCATTGAATGATCACCAATCAAAAGAGGTGCATCATGTCTATGTTTACAAAGTTTTGGAAAAAGTGGCTGGGGCCCTAATCTTCAGGGTCCCTAATTGCACAACAAACCTTGTATAATTGTGATTTTAATACATGTAGTATTTACACTTTTGTTGTAACATGTATCAAAGAAAACTGTGGTTTTAAATTGGGTATTTGGTATAATCTAGAGCCCTAGAAACTGCATGGGTAATGTTGTCCCAGCAGGTATAATTATTAACCTTTCAACCGTTCGGATTAGAACTTATACAGGAATTGTATCTACTTACTTGCTGTTGCACTCCAAGGCACAAAGACTTGGTTAGCACCATCCAGTCTGCTTTGTAACTTAAAATGTCACAACAGCTCACAATTTAAAGTTACAGTGAAAGTACGCTCTCAACATTATATAATATTTTTAACTGTTTGGTTTTGCTGAAAAAAAAAGAAAAAAATATTGGCTAAACATCGCTCTTCCTTAAGCCATACCAGCATGTACACCATTATTCTGGTCATCAGAGAACATGCAGATTGCCCTAAACATTATACCCGAATAAGAACAATGTGGGGAGTGCTCTTTCAATAGTAAGCATATTACCTCAGTAAAGTGGTACAAATGTACCTGGGTAGAATACTATGATATCAGAGGATATTGCTGCCTAAGTCAGGAGCCCTTTATTTTTTATGTATTTTTTTAAGGATTATTGTTGAAACTTGGGGGTGGAGGGGGGCTTGTTCAACTAGGAATCGGAAGCTCTAGTACTATTTTTGAGAGTCAAACAAGATTGAAGGCATCCAGTCCCCCTCCTATGCCCTTTATCCTATTTCTGGTACCCACAACACTCCAAGATATTCAATTGAATGTCTTGTTCATTTTGTTCAATATGGCTAAAAGGCTCGATAAACTCCTTCCAGAAATGGTTAGACCCAACCAGCCCCTGGGATAAGGGCTCTAAATTGTGTAAATAATAAATTATTTATACATATATTTTATAATAGAAAAGGGATAGAGTGGCTTGTTTGATGTTAGGTGTTTACTTGGCTCAAGACTTTCAGGGACTTTTCATTGGATAAAAAGGATCGTTTATTGGTTCATATCTATGAGGGTCTTCTTGCTAAGAAAAAGCTGGCTTTCTTTTGCCTTCCTTTTCTTATTTAGGGTTTTGGCCCTTGCAGTTGGCAGTTTTGCTCAGGCAGTTCTCTTTATACTACTATAACTGCCTGTGAAAGTCTTTATGTACTGGAAAATGACCTAGACCACACGTATGTACACAACTCCGGTTCTATATCCTTCCTAGACCCAATGCTGTGCTCTGCGGATGTGAAAACAAATAAAAAGTGTCGGGTGAACCTAAGCATCTGCGCTTCCAACCACCTATCTATCTCGAATGTGTTCCATGTGACTAATAAACCTACTCAGCGGGATGAATGTCATCGCAATTTGGTGATAAAATCTGAGTGGGGGAAAGCTGACTCTGCACTTTTCAAGTATGTATGTGATCATATACTTGGAAAGATAAAAATCCCATTTCAACTGCTTCAACAAGGTTCGTCTGTTCCTGACAATGAGAAGCAGATACTCCTAAACAATTACCGTGCAGAAATCACTCATGCCCTGCGCTATGCTGGAAAGACTGTAGTTCCAACCCGTAAAGTGTGAATTGGAAGTGGAAATCCACAGTGGCCCCAAAACTTTCGGTTGGCCGAGTCTTGTAGCCGGTCAAAATTATGGTATACATTATGGAACGAGTGCGTGCACCCTCGCCTAGGTGTCTTGAACAGCATCAGGTTTTGCACCAAGGAGAAATTTGCTAAGACTCTAGCTAAACACAGAATTGATTTGATAGACCAGAATTGCTAAGTGCTTGAAGATGAACCAAATGCAGTCTGGAAGTATATTAAAAAGAAAAGGAGTCCTAAGTCTCGCAAAGAAGATATTTTGCCAAGTGAAAGTGATTGGAATGCATCTTCAGCAAGAGCTGTTGGAGAACAATTAAAATCTCAGCAAAATGAGGAGGGATTAAAAAGGGTGCGTGGTAGTCATTCACTCATCATTCTCTACCCAGGTGGGAAGCGAAAGACATCAGCAACGACTTTGAAGAAAAAAAGAAGAGCAATAAGAAGAAAAGATTGTTAGATCAAAGAAGGTTTTCTTCTCTTAAGATGACCTATCTCCCCCACAAAGAATCGCATCCATCAATTACCTCGTCATTGAATCTATTCAATGCTAAAAAGGTTGATGTCAGTGTCAAGTATGGCTACTATGAACAATCTCATCCTCAACAACCCCTGTCAGAAAATATACACTTTCAAATATTTTCCAATGAAGATTATTTCATCAATTTATCATCCACATATATTGGTTTAAATGTTGTGGCGTAGAAAAAGTCTGACAATCAAACTCCCATCGCTATCGACGATCTATCCTATGAAAACTGTATCTTACACAACTTGTTCAGACAAATTAATGCATTCAATAACGGAACATTGATGAGCACTACCAATAATTTATGAAACTATGCAAGCTACATACAATTTATGTTGATGACTCCAAAGTCATACAAGGAGTTGAGAGAACAGGCAATGGGCTATGAATATAGATTGAATTTTGATACTGATGGTGAGTTAGCTGCTGCAGTCACCAAAGAGCATCATTTAGTTGGAAAATTAAATCATTAAATATTTAATATACCTCAATGGTTGCCTCCCAACGTTAAAATTGACATAAAGTTACAACTAGCTCCAGTCAGTTTCATTTTGAGAAAAAACACCTGCTGCAAATGATGCAAATGTCAATATCACTTCAGCAATTCTTCATGTTCGAAAATAACAGGTGATGAGCTCTGTTGCATTGGCAGTGGAAAAACTGAGAGCCAATTGTAACAATATCAAACTTCTTGTCGCCCACACAGTCACCAATCAACGTCAAATTGCCACCGTTTCTTGTAGTTATACCGATTTGTCATTTATCAATGGAGAAATCCCCTCAAAACTCGCCTTGGCCTATGTGAAGATTGCCAGTGCCGTTGGATCCTGGACCGCACCTCCCTACGATTTTAATTTTTCGGCTTATACAGCCTTGTGTCCAAGGTGAACGGAATTCCCCTGTACACTTTATCGTTTGATAAAAATCGTACAGAGCTCTGTTTGAATTGACTATGCAAATGCAATCACTAGATCACGATTCACAACTATTTGAAAATGAATTAACAAATTCAATGTTTTCAAAAAATCATGGTGTAATTGTTTTGGACTTGTAAGGCACTCAAGATATGAGTGTTGTTAGAAGTGGGAATGTACGTTTACATTGCACATTCGCTGACGCTTTGATTGAAAGTATCACGTTAATATCACTGAGTTAATTTGAAACCTATTGGGAGATCACCCCTGACAGGAGTTTTCTACTAGACTTGGCACCAGGAATACAAATTAAATAATTGATATTTTAACTTGGCCTCTTTCATGTCCAAATACAAATCCTATTGTATACCCTCGGATTTTCTTGAAAAAATTCAAAATGATAACCATGCTATTATCATTGTTAATAGCAGTCCGTCGAATATAATAAATACTGGTCACTGGCTATGCATATTTCAAACTAGGAAAAGTATTGAATTTTCGATCCTCTTGGCTTTCCATATACATTCTACACCCCTCAAATCAGCGCCTATATTTAAAGCAAGGGTAAATCTCTTGTTCAAAACCAGATAGTGTACAAGATTTTACGACCATAAGTTGTGGCTTTCGTGTAGCCTACTATTTTATTTTGTTTTCCAATGTCGCGGATATACATACAAGGATCTTATCAAGATTTACGTGGCTGATCCTCGCCTGAATGATTTCATTGTGGAAAATGCCCTCTCCTATCTGTATAATATCTATTGAAGTGCTCTAAGAATAAAATGTTCTAATAATGTTTGTAAATTTGTTTATTAATAAAATATATGTGTATAAAAAAAGTCTTTCGTTTTCTTTAGATTTTTTCTTCTACATGTAGGGATTCATCGTCGTCGGCAACGACTAGCGGTTGTAGATCATATGCATTCACCTTGTATTGGTCATGTTGGGAAAAGTCAGGATTGCATTTACTACAATACAACTTAGTTTCCCTCTTATCATATCTCTTTGTGAAGTCAATGATACTTTTTCCTTTCATATTGTAAAATTCACTTGTTTCAATTTGTTTATTTGCTTTAATGTCACAAACAAAATTTTCGAATGAAGAATCACTCTCTGTAACAGCCAAATAAAAATCTGTAGACTCATAATCATAATCATAACTACCATTGTCTTCACAACGAATACGTAGAAAGCATACTTTCTTGTTGTTTTGACAACTGAAACGTGGACCAAATTCTTCTTCCCAAACAATTTAAATCCAAGACGATATCAGTCTCTTATGAGTAAACTAAATGTTTGTTGAGGGGTTTTTTCTAATCATACCTGGATAAGTATTTTCCAACTGATCACATTTATCATTGTGGCAGTTTGAGTGTAGGAAACCTCTACCGTGGGAATCACAAACTTTTTCAAGACTCGAATTACAGTCCTTAATAGGAACTGCATATCCTCTATGCACTTTACATGGATTGCACAATCTAAACTTTTCATTATATTCATCTGTGACAGTGCAATTCTCACAGGAAGACCAACTACCCAACATAGTGGACAGGTGTAGTGCATTTCTTCACTGTTGTCTGTTGCACTGCCAAATAGAAACTAACTTGCGATCAAAAAGGAATGTTTTTTTACTTCTAGAGAGAGAGAGAGAGTAATTGAGTGGTGTCTCACTTCAAAATCAATTAAATCCCGTTTGGACTTTTTTTTTAAATTGTCAACTTGTTTGCTATTCTTATAAAACGATCATTCGGGTGGACTTTTGAATCAACATGGACTGTTTAGACAGTGTTCAATAGCAAATCCACAATATAATTTTGATTTGTTTTGATTAGTATGTCAATAAATTGAGTAAATGCATTTGACCCACAACGTAAAAGGCTCATACAATAATTAAAAGATGATGGTTGGTTATTCGTGATATTGTGAAGCATTCTTTGAGAGAATATTTTCTTTTGCACTGATAAATTTTGAAACTAGTCATTTAGATTAAACATATTTCCAATGTAACAAAATTCTGCATTATTTGTTTTTTCTCAAATCCATCCATTTTTTTTGTTCTTGACACTCACACTATCAATTATAAACTAAACTAACTCATAGAAAAAATTAGTTTTATTCTATTAAAAGACTAATTAAAAATGTCTAGACCGAAAAAAATCATTATAAAACATTTTTATTTGTCAGAAATGTAACAATAAAGTAACATATACGTTTTCATTCTTTTTTTCACAAGATTTCCCAATCCATTATCCTCATTGTGCTTCATGATTGCGTTCGATCCAAGTTGTAGTCTGGATATATTCATAATGTTAACATTAGCTGTAAAGCACAATTGTTCTTCCAACTTCAATTTACTCAAAGATATAACATATCTACCAAACATATCGTCGCACTCAAACGTTAGCCGACAATCCTTTGCTATTTCCACTGCTACATTGGGGACTCTCGTATTCATATCATTATTGTCAATTCCTTCAAGTTGCAATAGTGTAAAACCACTCATGTTTAATAATAGAAGGTTTTTCGAACTTTAATCAATGTAAGCTATTCAAATGTCTAAAGCATGAAGATCAAAAGAGCATTGCCTTGTTACGGTTCACTGCTTCCTATGGCCATAAGCAAATCCATAATAAGCATGAAAATCAAAAGAGCATTGCATTGATACGGTTCACTGCTTCCTATAGCTGAGAGCAAATCCAGAATAAGTATGAAAATTAAAAGAACATTGCCTTGATACGGTTCACTGCTTCCTATGGCCATAAGCAAATTCATTATAAGCATGAAAATCAAAAGAACATTGCCTTGATACAGTTCACTGCTTCCTATGGCCATTAGCCAGTCCAGAATAAGCATGAAAATAAAAAAAAACGTTGCCTTGATACGGTTCACTGCTTCCTATAGCTGAGAGCAAATTCATCATAAGCATGAAAATCAAAAGAACATTGCCTTGATACGGTTCACTGATTCCTATGGCCATGAGCTAATCCAGAATACCATATCTACTATACTATATGTAAACAATGAACGAATTGCCTAACTTATAGCCCTTGTTCTGAGGACTTTGGGGAGGTTGACATCCTCAAAGACATAACTACTGGACCTTTCAACAATGCTAAAAAAATAGCTCTCTTAAATTTTGATTGGATGTGTTTTGGGGAACGATAGGCTTGTGGGGCATGGGCTGGTTGCCCCCCATTCAATTTGACTCTTTAAAATGCATTAGATCTTCCCACTTTCAGTCAAATCACTCCCATTCGATCCGAAGTTTATACGATCGCCTGTCCCATATAAATCTTGTCTGCCCCGGGGTATAACTTACGACCCTTACCCATGGGCTCTGAAGGGTTTTGTCCACCCTAAAGACATTGTTATATACTCTTTGGACTATTATGAACAAAATGTTTATCTCACAATTTTTATCAGATGTCTTTAGGGAAAAGTGGGCGTCAGGAAGGGGGAGGGGTAGTTGCCCTCCATCACTTTTGACTCTTAACGGGGAACAAGAACTTTAGATTCCCAATCAAATGAGTTTATTTTAAAGTTCACGCAACCACCCTCTCCATAAAACCTTATATGCCCCTAGGGTATAACTTATAACCCTTGCCCGAAACTCTGGGGGTTGTGTCGGCCCAAAGGGCCATGTTAGGTGATCTTTGGATTGTTTTTGAACAAATGGCTATCTCAAAATTTCTGTCGGATGCATTTGGAGAAAATAGACCGAAAATGTGGGAGGCAGCTAGTTGCCCTTGGATCACTTTGACTCTTAAAAAAGACACTAGAACTTCTGATTTCCAATCCAATGAGCCCGCTCTGAGGTTTGTACGACTACCCTTTTCATAAAAAAACCTTATATGCCCCTGGTACATAACTTACAACCCTTACCATGAAGGCTGTGGGGGGATTGTCATCTTCAAAGACAAACTTCCTGGACCTTTCAAATACGCTGAACAAAATGGCTATCAAAACATTTTGATTGGATATATTTGGGAAAATGATGGACGGGGTTGGGCTATTTTGGGGATTTTGGGGTTGGGGTAACTTCCAAGCAATTTTGGCCATTAAAAAGGACACTAGATGTTACAATTTCCAGTAGAATGAGCCCCTTTCGAAATTTCTACAACCCCTTCTATACGAAGTGCCCTGGTCTAAAACCAAAAATAAATAAATAATACATTGTGCCCACATCGCTCTTTACTTACGCTGCGCTATCGCGCTGTCTATGATAGTGTAAAGTGCCAATTTAAAATTGGCAATTTGTCCTTATTGTTTTAATTAAACACAATAAAATTTTATCTTTTTGAGATAATTATTATAGACGTACCTGCTCTTATTTGTTTGCTCTTTTTATTTTTGTTTACAGTGAATCCAAAACAGTTTTGACGAAGACACTTGCTATCCCACATTTTTTTTAAATAAAGAAAAATTGTTGACACAATTTCTGACCGAATTACTAACTTTGGTCAGCACCTGTTGTCACTCATTGCAAATAGACCACAAACCACATTTTTTGTCTGTTTTTGAAACAGGCACTAGAAATTTTAGTTTCGAATCAAATTATTTTTCTAAAGTTTCAATGAAATTGGTAGCTATTATAGAGCGGCGCTGCCTATTATACTGTTTATATGTCCTTTTGAAAACCGGCATGAATATAGTTTTAGAGTTGAACTGAAACTCCCCCTAAGCGTTCCCTAAGAGTTTTACCTTAATACCCTTAGCGTCATTAGTTACAGTACCTGTAGTGGCAGTATTTTTTTGCCTCCAGTAGATCCTGCCATTTTCCTTTGAATAGTTGAATTGAAAGGCTCCTTTTTTACGAGCGGAAATTCTTTTATTGGTAGTACGACACAAATCTCTCACATATTTGAGTTCCTCATATGGCAATACAACATATGGATATTCAAATGAATTGATCTCTTCAATTTTATCTCGATCGCTAACGAGTGGCCGATCATCATATTGATCGCTAAGGAGTGGCCAATCATGGGGTCTAATTTTTATATCATATATACGATCTTTTCTCAGGATATCATAGGTATTTTTGAGAATGCAGTCGACAAGAGCCACTTCATACCAACCATCGAATTTGATGGTGGGAGAGAGTTTCGTCCAAAAATCTCTTGTTTTATTCAAATCATTGTAGAGAGGGTCGGAGACGTTGGACATAAATGTTACATAAAAATCATTGGGCATTGCTAATGTCTTCAACACCAATCCAAGAATAAAAATCAGAGTTGTATCCTGGCCAATGAACAAGTAACTGTTTCTTGCCCCTGTGAGTAAGGCTCTTTAATATCTTTTCAATTTGATATATTTCACTATTATTTTTAACTTTTTGTTGGTCATAGTCATAAAAGCCGCCGAGAATCTCATCGTCTTTGGTGTCTCGTAGACGATAAGTTATGGGTTTGGTGTCTAGCATTTTTGCCACTTTAAAAAGTTTAGTGGACCACAAGTAATTGACCTTTTCAAAAGCATTAGTTGTTGTATTAATTCAAACAGTATCACCAACATTGAATTTTTTCTTCAGAATCATTTCATTTGAATACTTGTTCAGAAAAGTATCAAATGTATTATGATCAGAATGATGAACTTCCTTTGTTGTTGAGTTGGACAATGATCAATAAGCTCGCTGATAGCTAATCAATATTATAGGATAAAGGCTTCTACCGAAAGCATCTGTATTTTTCACTGTGTAGAACCTTGAAATTAAAAGACAAATTTCTCTTTTCCGATGGTTAATCAATGCTACTTTCTGTTGAATATGACAATGATAGAGCATTGTACGGCATTCCATGAGTAACTTTTTAAAATTTAGATTTATAAATTCATTACCCAGATTGGTTTGAATTTTTTATCCGATCCAGTTCAAGAATACTTTCTATAGCCTGAGCAACTTCAACACCTCTCTTTGTCCGCATTGGAATGGCATATGCATAGCGACTAAAATCACTGATTGCAAGGAAAATGTACTTGTTTGGTGTATCGTGGCATCTTTAAATCTCATCTAGAGTTAAGAGATCTGCTTGCATTATATGCAGTGGGAAAAAGCCTTTAGTTTTTCGATAATGATTAGCACGAAGCCTTTGATTTCTATGCAGAATGTAACTTGATTCATTTTGTTGATAGTCTTGTACCCTGCTAGTGTGAACACCAGTGACTTTGGAAAGAGTGGTGGAGGAACTTAAACTTTCCACTTCAGCAATATTTTCATAAACACGTTTCAGAACTTCAACCATTTTGAACGCAAACAGGTAATGTAACGTCCACTACCCTTTTGTATACAAGTGAGTGATGATGGTGACGTTGAATTGATATGAATACGTCTCCGCTTTTGTCTAGCTATCAGCAGTCTTGTCCTCATTGTCAAATCATTGTTTTCACTAGGTGTGCTAATATTTTCCAAGATTGATTTAAAGTCTTCACCTGTTTCTTCTTCTTCTTCTTTTGCTTTTTTTGATGTTGATAATGATGATGACGATGGACTATGTTCATTTAATTTTTTCTAGAATTTGCCTATTGCTAATAAGACTTTTGGGGAAGTTTAATGTATTTAGAAAGTTGTATAAATGTCTATCAAATGATAAAAGTCCTTTATTTGTAACCATATAATAGATCAAAGCAAGTATATTTTAGCTCTTCGCTTGCATTATATTCTCTTTTCTATTGCTATCAAGTTGAATATTATCTTGACCACTTTCCATGATATATGTTCTGTGTCGTGTAATTTTTTAACAATATGAGTGTGGCATTAGATTTCCAACGCTCGACACTATTGAATCAAATTCCTCCTTCTTTAATTGTGTTCCAGCAGCAGCAGAAGTTCTATTGTTCTATTGGAGTTCTATTGGAGCCAATTTATAGGGTTTAGCCATCTAGAGAAAACTGTTTACAAGTCCTGCAATTATTGGCAGTAAAAGTGTAAAAAAGCTACCACCCGCCTGAAGAAGAAGTTTCCTTTTAAATTTTTTTCCTTCCTTTTTACAAGCCAATGCACGTACAATGGAACGATGTTGCTTTGCCTGTTGCTTCACTACTTCTGGCAGTTGAACGTTGCCCTCGGTTAAATTTAAACAAAGTTCAGATATTAGATTAATGAAATCGTTTTCAATACCAAGTATGAGTATGGCTTTCCTAAGTGGGGGTTTTGAAGTGCTCAGAAAGAAAAATAAGTGTCTATTTTCATGTAGTTTCTTCAGTGTCATAATGGTGACTAATAGCCCTTTTTACTGTTTACTGGGAGATATACAGTAATTTCATTGTCAAAAATATCTGTGATTACACGTAAATCCTCGGGTGTATTTTGATTAAGATTCAATAGAATGTAGCCGTAGAGTTTATTAGTTGCCTGATCGTACGCTGAGAGTGGAAATTTTGGAGCACCGGGATATATTTGTTTATGGGAGGTTATTAGCGAGCTAGAATCACGAACAACTCTGTAGATGATATAGTAGGTACAGTTCCATGCAAATTTTCGCATATACTTGCTCTAATGAAAGAGAATGTGTAAAACTATAGTAAAGGAAACCTGCTCACGATGTAAACAAATAGTAAACAATTGTAGCGTTTCCTGGGACAATTGTTCCATGAATTCAGCTAAATCGTCAGTAGTTAGCCAAGAGTTTAGTTCAATAATGTCGAAAATATCAAGTCCGTGTATAAATTGTATCTGCACCACCCCCGATACAGCAATAGCTTTTATTTTATCGTATAAATCCTGCCAAACACTGTAGCAATAGTAGATTTTCTTCGACTTTTCCGTAAAAATTTTATCACAATTTTTAATTATTTTAGTTAAGAGTGTCGTTTTGCCTGGCATTGATTGACCACACAGAAACGATCTGAATGGTGTTTTAAATTAATACATATTGCTGTTCGCTTCAACAGCTCACCTACAACTAACTGTAAACTATAGATGTCTAATGACTAAATAATTTCCCTATTACTACTCCACCGTTCAAAGAACAAAACCAATAAAGAATCATATTTTATTTTATTTTTAACATAAAAGTCGCACTTTACAAATAATAATAATGCAATTAGAAAAACGCACTTTCTTCTTCAACAAAAATATACATAATCAAGATTTTATTTTATTTACAAAAACAAAAGCTGCACTTTATATTTAATAAATAAACTTAATTGAGATTTTTTCATTTATTTACAAAAAATAATACATTTATTTGAAATAGGCACTGGGAAAAAACACCTTTTTATTAAACAATAAATAGCCTACACTTAAAATAATATTACTTTTTTTATTTATTTTACTTACAAAAAATACATTTAATAAAGAACATTTTTAATTTGAAATAGGACTCCCCCCCCAACCCCCGGGGGCGGCCGCTGCGGCGGCCGAGCCAGAAAGTGCGGGGTGCCCGCTGCAGTGGGCGCGGGCCGGGAACATTAAATTATGAAGAAATAACTCTGCCTTGCATACGCACTTTGAACGTGTATATATTCTGATAAAAAAAAATAAATAAAAAAATTCCCAAAACCACCCATTTGCCACCCACCGTGTATTACGAATGAATTTAAGTTAATTTATTGAGACCGAGTTGTTTTTTATACTCTCTAAATTCAACTCGATCTGAAATTAGATAGTGTCCGTGTGGAAGTACCTTCACACCATCCTCAAGTTCATCAACTTTGTCTGATATTGCTGGCATGGCGTTTTTCTCAACTCTAACTGTGTAGTTTTTAAATTGTAAAGAGCGAATCGCCGTGACTTTCGCTCTTGGGACTAAACTACGTTCCACACAGTTTCTATAAACACTCATATTGAAAATATGTTTTACAAAGTGTGTAGGCATCCCCTTGCAAACTTGTTTGATATCCTTGTTGCGCGTTTCCATACAGTATACCTTCGGTCCAGGAAACACACCACTGGATATCAGATCGCTTCCCGTTTCAGATTTTAGCATTAACAATTGATTTGGGGCCTGGCGTTTCACTAGATCTGGATAGAGGGATTCATTCTAGTTGGTGTAGTCCATCCGAGAGCTAATGTTCTCTCCATTTTCCAAATCATTGAACAAATTTTTGGTTTTAACTTTTAGCAGGAATAAATCAGCGTCTCCATAATACACTTGAACTTGTCCTTCAATCGGCCATTGTACCTTGCGTACATTATAATAAAATGACAACATGAGTTTTTTTGAAATTTCTGTTATTGCACTCCCGCCTGCAATATTTTTTATTTAAAATAACGTTTCTTTTCTTGCGATGTAGGAGCACCATATCCGAGTCTATGATTGTGAAAGATGTGAAGTTCGGTCGGCGATGATTCGAGCAAATCTTTAGGATTGGTTACAATGTCACAGCGACTTCTGTTTCGTACGCTCTCGCACATTTTAGCGAAGGCTGAGTTCAAAATGAGTTTATAGATTTCTTTTTCAACCTTCATTTTCGCTTGTGAACGTTTACTCACAAAGGTGTCAATAAGCGTTTCATTTAGGGCTTTTGATCAAATTGGAGGGCTCTATTAATCTTTTTGACTTTGAAACCATTGGACACCACGTAATGAACAACGATATTCTGTTTTGGGTTAAGGTCAGCAATAAGTTTTTGCTTTGAAGGCACCCAGTGCATACTCCCATCCTCTAATAAGGACAACTTGTAGGGACTCAGAGAGTTCTTACCCACCGTTCTATTTATGCACAGGAAAACAAAGTCTTACCGAGTCATAGATTTCCATGGGGATTTCACCGTCAATTTCACAAAACCATCCTTGGGTCCCTTTCTCCTGAACGGTAGCAATGTTGGGGGTATTCAAAGCACAAGTATCGTTAAGTCATTTGTAATTACCACATGGCAAACAGTAGTGAGATACCGCGAACGGCTAAAGGGACTTCATATCCCAAAAAACTGCATCTGACTTTTCATCGATGGGCAGTCTGGTCAGATCAATTTTCAAGACACGGTCTCCGTGAAAAATATACCCTCCTCTCATTGATCTCTCTGCAAATAGATGCTGATCCACGTCGGTGACCATACCTATTTCTGCTTTGCTAATTTTAAGAATCAAGTCCATCACCAGATGAGGAGTGGAAAAATAATACCCTAAATCCAACCCAAATTCCCCATAGATTTTGTCCGTGTTTTTGCACACAATATCCAGAAGAGTCAATACATCACTAGGCAAGTATAGTTTATAGTAATCCCACCCATTTTTACATCCTCCCTTTGCCCAAACCCTCTTGGCAAATTCATAGTCGCCAATTGTGCATTGACTAACCGTAAGGGAATTGTGAAATGGGTCGATAGACGGTAATGACGCCTCATCTAGCCTCAAAGTGGATTTGTAGTACTCATGTGCGTATATGCCCTTACACTTTAATATATCATACATTTCATCATCGGAGACACGCTGTTTAAGAAGGAAGAAACTATCAAAATTGTTGTTTTTCTGTACCTGAATCAATTGACTTAGAGACTTGGGGAAAAAACTGAGACTTGGGGAAGAAACTGAAAGAGTCTAAAAAGGGGATTTAATTTAGGCACGTGTTACCCTTGTCAACTGTTTTCCACAGGAATTGTAGCAGCAGCAGCTTTTCCGATGATTTAGGTATGATATTATAGGAAAAAGAACCATCTACCCATGCGTTATCTACAACTCCCCCCTTGGCTTTGCGAGCCAACGCCGGTACAATAAACTTTATATCGTAAATGAAATTTTGCATAAAAACCAGCACGAAATATTGTTGTCTAACTTTTATATTGCATGACTGATGGGCCACCCCCCGAGATTTACTCCCTTTTGATGTAACTTCCTTCCACAAGTGATCTGGGTCGATTATCATCACCTTTCCCCCAATACCATTATCAAAATCCTCCTTGCAAACCCAACATATTTTGTGATTTTTAATGCCGAATCTGTCATCTGGTGATAGAACCATAGGATAGTGTGTGTAGCGTAGGCGAGAAATTGCGCCATTCGCTATTTTAATCAGACTGGTCAATCCCGTGCGCATGAAGTCTTCCCCACCCAATGACTCAACTACATCCAGCACTTGCATGGTATTACCAGAGTCTCTTTGAGCATGAGCGTAAGAGACCCCAATGGCTTTATGTATTTTAACACGGTTTGGATTTGACGAATCGTATGCATCTGTGAGTTTGGCCTCGTAGTCCAAAGCGATATTGTTGCTCTCCAGGAGTGAGTTTTGGAAGTTCTTAAAACGCAAGATCGGCATATCTCCGCTAACTGTTTTCACAGCCTGGTATCCATGACGTTTACAGTGTTTAATGTGAAGCTTTAGCTTTAAATCACTACGGAATCGGGAAAGGCATGTTGGACAATAGTAGCATACCCCCCCCCCCCGATGTTTACCCTCACTTAAAACTCTACTTATATCCGTGATTGGATTAAAATGTCCTATTGAATCAGGCTCTGAAGGAAGCGTGTATAGAAGCCACACCCAATGCTTCACTGATTCAATAGACAGAGCCCTAACTGGAAAAAATACACCCTTTTTATCAGAACTCTGACCCTCTTCAAATTCTGTTTCATACTGTAACACCGTAACAGTAATCTTTAAATGTTCATTAGCTCGCTCAAAAATATCTATCCCTTTTAGTGTTACTGGAAACAATAGAAATCTACTTTAGGAAACTTTGACCCATCCCCATTAGCTGCTAATTCATCCAACTTTTTCTTAGAAGCTTCTTTTTGCAGAGGTCGAAAGGCCGCAATTTTTTACAGCCCTCTAAATCAGAATGATATTTTAATTCAATATTCCCACCTCCCCCTCTTAAAATAATTTTTTTTTAAATAAAAAAATATTATCTCTTAATTTATAAAAAAAAAAAACACCCGACCCACTACCCCCCTCATTATAATTTTCCAGTTTAGTTATGATACTGTTGACCCAATCCAAAAAAGACCTCGTCATAATTTGCCAAATGCGGGCGAATTGGTAGCATTTCTGTATGCAAATATAATGAATAGAGTTCGCTCGCATTTTCATATTAAAATATATTTTTCGTGGTATTGATTCTTTTAAACTGTCTCTCCCTCCCCACACCCCCATCTGTTGTTCAAGAAGGGCTCGAATCTTGTTAACATAGGAATGTGTGATAGCCAAGGGGTCTGTTACTATACCTCCTGACATTAAAGAATTAAAGGGGTCACCGAAAACGGCCGGGTAGACATTAGTATAGTGCAAGGCAGAGTTAGACAATAAAAAATCTGGTACTGTAAATGTTGGTGACGCTAATGTCTCATTGTCACCACTCTGGCCAACCTCAATAGTGGGGGGTGCCATAAAATCTTCAATAGTACCACCACCACCAGTCTGTTCAATGGCAATGGTGAGGGTGGGGCGCGGTGTGAAATCACCCAATCCACTAAGGATACCTTACAGGGTGTTTGGGGATAGTTGATCTAGCCAGCCAGCATTGTCATGTGACACAATTTGATTATGTATATTAGCATGCAAACCCTGTTTAGATGCAGTTGGGGGGATATCACTTAAATAATCATTCATAAACCTATTTGTCCATTCCTGGTCCTCATTCGTGTCTGTTTGTCACTAGTTAAATCCTCTAGGCCTCTAGGCTAGCTATATCCCCGAAACAATCATTTAAAAAGGCCCTTATCATCAACTACAACACTATCCTGGAAATCTTTTAGCGGTGTTAGGACTGGTGAAGGCTCATTGAAAATAACTGATTCTTGAGCTGATGTTGATGGAGGCGATAATTCACCGATGTTAATCTGTAAAAACAGGATTTATTTTCCATGTGGAGTATCCACTATTTTAAAAAATTATTTATCAGCTCTATGATCATTTATGTAAAATAGAAAAGAATTTTTTTGTCCCTCTCCACCCCTCTTCTTCTTCAACAATTAGCCCATGAGCTAATACACACACACATATAACTAGCTGATATAAAATTATTAAGGGGAAAAAATAAGAATATGTAGCGTAATCAAAGTTCGAGAAGTGTAAACCCCACTGTCCAATCAATAATTAAGAAAATTGTCTCTTTTTCTGAAAGAATGCTAAGCTAAAAAGACACAGCATTCGCGTCGTGCAATTTTCGCGTAAGTGTAAAACCCCCTGTCCAATTAATAATTAAGAAAATTTTCTCTTTTTCTAATAGAATGCTAAGCTAATAGACACCCGGCATTCGCGTCGTGCAATTTTCGCTTAAGTGTAAACCCCCCTGTCCAACTAATAATTAAGAAAATTGTCTCTTTTTCTCAAAGAATGCTAAGCTAAAGGACACGGCATTCGCGTCTTGCAGTTTGCTCAATTAAGATAGCGACGAATTATACATTGATTTCACTTTTCACTGGCAAGTGGCTAGATCGGGTTTTGCTACGTAATGTATTATTTTGCATGTCAATTAAAATGGTTAAAATGATAACAATCTCGAATGACTCTTTTTGCTGCAACCAGAGAAAGAAATGAGTTTACTCTTGATTTACGAAATTACCAAAATAAAAGTTTCAGGATATCTAGCCCTTCTTGTTTCGTAATTAGAGAACTGAACTGTAGCTTTGAAGATAGTTTTCAAACAGTCGCGAATGAATAATGAAAAATAGTGCGAACGAAAAATAGCTATTTTTACCTTGGCTTAATCCCTCGACAAAGGATTGTCTCGCTTACAGCTATGCAAGATCGAAAAACGGGTATCCAAAAGCGAGCAAATCACAGCCACTGGGCTCTGTGTCTGATTGACCAAGGCGTAAAGAGGCGGACTTCCCCGCGCGGAGCAAGAGACGGTAGATAATCACTTCCGTTAAAAAATTCAGTTAAATCAATTCAGTTAAAAAAAAGACATTTTAGTTTAACTCAGCCGAAACTAAGAGTTAAACAACAATAAACTCGATTAATAGGGAATTTTGCTATGCGAAATTGCAAGTGCTTTTAAATTTGAATAAAAAATATGGGGTTATTAAGGATTTTCATTGATGTAGAATGGAAATCGGGTTTTTTTACACCCTCTCCACCTCTTTTCCCCCACCCGCAATTACACCATTACCTAATATACGTAACTATCTGATAAAGGCACTTACTCCAGGAATTGTATGTAACTCGTCAGAAATGTCCTGCATATCAGATGGCGGTGCATAGGTGATTACACTCCTCCTGGTCATGTTCAATGATCTAATTAGGTCTACATCTGGGGTGCTAGACCCGCCATCGAGCTTCGGTCGTTTTTGCTCAGGATGACTTTGACCATAAATCTCCTGGAATAAATATTAATTTTCAGTTTTTTTTCCTCAGGTAAGTTCCATAGATAGAGGGTAGTAATCTTATTTTCATCATGCAGGATAAAAGAAAAAATGTATGCTTTTTCAAGTAGGAAAAAACACAATTAGAACTTATGGGTATAAATTATTTCCGTCATAATTTCAAATCTGCTTAAAGTCGTAAAAAAGAAACATGACCCCCTAAGACGAGGAAGAAAAAGTCTAATCTAACAGTTTATAACATGAGTACGATGTAACATAAAAAAATATAACACAATTTGTGCGATTATCTCTCGTGAAACAAGATAAAGGAAAAATGTATGTTTTTTTTTCAATTATGAATGACACGATTTAAAACTTATGGGAATAGAATTAAATTTGAAATTCTATTTGCGCAAGCTCATGTGAAAAGAAAGAATTTTGGTACTCCTAGACGGAGCCTAAGCTATCTATATTTTAAATATGATATGCATGAAAATAACACAATTTTGCATATTAAGTCCGACAGATTTTTTATTCAGAATGTTAATAATCCTCAACCCCCTCCACAATACCAAAGCCCCATCCACCCCAACATACGAAAGATATTCTGCGTTTTTAACAGACGTACATTGCTCATTGATGAATTTTTAGTCTTAAATAAAGCGATATTTCTGCAAAGCACTTAAGACGCATTTTACCCAAATTGCCTTTTGTAGCTGAACGGTAGTTACAAAACATGTGAATTTTGCGAAAGATATTTAGTCGGCTGTCAATCAGAAACCCATATGCTAGATAGTTAAAGGTAGCTATACGAAAAAGGTCTCGTTTTTTTATAATACAAGAGTAAAAATATTCACTTACCCGAAATCTCTTGGTGCAATCCATTTGAATACGAATAAATTTAACAAGAACGACTACCTATTCGAATTGTTTTTTCAAACTGATGTAGAAAGAGTTATTGCACCTTAATTTATGCAAAACGATATGTTTATTTACCCTTCGGCTGAAACTAGTATTTTTACAGAAAGTCCATTAAATCTTTGAACACGTTGTACTAAGGTCTTTAGTTCCGGGTATTGAACCTAGAAAAATCTGTCTGGTTGCCTGGTCGCATTATAGGTCAAATAATATTGCGTGTTTGTTCGCTTTATACAATCCCCCGTTCGCTTTATGCAATCCCCGGTAGGACTGTGTTCGATACTACTAACATACAATAAGATATTAATGTAAATGGATAAATAAATCATAAAACGAGTAAAACTTAAATTGAATATGCAAATTGGCGTCATTAGCACTTTACTGAAAACCAATTTTATTACAAATATTTTGTTTTGTACTTAATATTGAAAATAAACATTAAAATTGTAATACATTTTTGAACTGATGAGCTTTCAGCAATTAATGTCATTATACATTAAATATTCAGTTAAATTTATTAGGAATTTCTAAAATTGTTCAAGACCAATATAGTTTCACTACGAACAAGAGTTTGGGTGATGCCCCCTTCCTTAACTGTAAAAACCTAAAGCCTGCTGCGTCATTGGGGCTTCACTGGAAACGAATTGTATTACAAATATTTTCTTTTCCAGTTCTTACAGCATTGAAAATAAAAATAAAATTACAGTGAAATAAATTCTTGAACTGATGGATCTTTCAACAATTAATATCATTATATATCAACTATTCAATTTGATGTTGTTTATACTTTCAAAGACTGTTCAAGACGCATATAGTTTTCAGTAAAGCGCCAGTGACGCAGTAGGTTTTAGAATTTTACAGTGAGAGAAGGATAGGATAACCAAACTCTTGTTTGTATTGATTTTTGTTCGTTTCAAGCTTGATTTGCATACTCAATTTAAATTTCACTCGTTTTAAGATTTATTTATTCGTTTACATTAATATCTATTGTATATTTGTTTGCATTGATTGTTTATTTAATTTCTGTTCGCTTTAAGTTTCTTTTATACTTTAATAGCAAATTTTTGTTTTCGTTTTAAGCTTGATTATTCAATCTATATTCAATCTAAGTATTACTCGCTTTAAGATATATTTATTCATTTTTTTATTACTTATTGTATGTTCTTTGCTATGATTGTTTATTTAATTTCTGTTCGTTTTGGGTTTTATTTATTCTTTAATAGTAATTTCTGGTCGTTTTGATTTTGAATTTTAACAGGTATTTGTATCTGCTGAGCTTAAGTTTAAAATAGCCTTTGCTTTCCTTTGAAAAACTTATATTTCGGAAAGTTTTTTAAAATTAATTCTTGTTCGTTTTTGATTGCAAAAAGTTTCAAGTTTTTAAAAATTCCTTATTTCAAAATCCGACTCTTTTTAAAAATCAAATGTTCATCGAAGTATAAAAACTTGTATCATAGTAACGATATCATAGGCAGCGCGATAGCGCTGCCTAAGTAAAGAACGATGTGGGCACAATATATTTTTTTTTCTCTCCATACCCGGGCATATAGTTTTCAGTAAAGCGCCAGTGACGCAGTAGGTTTTAGACTTTTACAATGAGAGAAGGATGCGATAACCAAACTCTTGTTTGTATTGATTTTTGTTCGTTTCAAGTTTAAGATTTATTTATTCGTTTACATTAGTATCTATTGTATGATTGTTTGCATTGATTGTTTATTTAATTTCTGTTCGTTTTAAGTTTCTTTTATACTTTAATAGCAATTTTTTTTCGTTTTAAGCTTGATTTTCATATTCAATCTAAGCATTACTCGCTTTAAGATCTATTTATTCATTTTTTCATTACCTGTTGTATGTTTTTTGCTATGATTGTTTATTTAATTTCTGTTAGTGTTCGGCTTCATTTATTCTTTAATAGTAATTTCTGGTCGTTTTGATTTTGAATTTTAACGGTTATTTGTATCTGCTTAGCTTAAGTTTAAAATAGCCTTTGCTTTCTTTTGAAAAAACTTATTTTTTGGAAAGTTTTTTTTAATCAATTTTTGTTCGTTTTTGATTGCAGAAAGTTTCAAGTTTTTAAAAATTCCTTATTTCAAAATCCAACTCTTTTTTAAAAATCAAATGTTCATCGAAGTATCAAAACTGGTATCATAGTAACGATATCATAGGCAGCGCGATAGCGCTGCCTAAGTAAAGAACTGATGTGGGCACAATATATATTTTTTTTCTCCATACCTGGGCACTTCGTATCGAAGGAGTTGCCGTAGAAACTTCGAAAAGGGCTCATTTGATTTGAAATTGGAGTGGCTAGTGCCCTATTTAATAGTAGAAAGCGATTGGAGGGCAACTAGTTCCCCCAACGCCCACCATTCCCCCAAACATTTCGAGTCGAATGAGCATTCGATTGGAAATTGGAGTGGCTAGTGCCCTTTTTAATAGTCGAAAGTGATTGGAGGACAACTATCCCCCTCCCCAACGCCAACCATTCCCCCAATCACATCCAATCAAAATTTTGACAGTCATTTTGTTTAGCGTAGTTGATTTCCAGATAGAAAATATGTTTTTAAGGAGGATACTCCCCCACACCCTTCGGGGCAAGGGTTTTAAGTTATGCCCTGAGGGCATATAAGAACGTTGTTGGCATAATGTATCATTCATTATTTTTTTTTCCTTTAGAGCAAGGCACTTCGTATTGAAGAAGTTGTTTCTGGAAACTTCGAAAAGTGCTCATTCAATTGGAAATTGGAGTGGCTTTTGCCCTTTTTAATAGTCAAAAGTGATTGGAAGGCAACTAACACCCCTTCCTCGCCCACCATTTCCCGAAACACATCCAATCAAAATTTTGAGATAGCCATTTTGTTCAGCGTAGTTGATTTCCAGATAGAAATTATGTCTTTGAGGAGGACACTCCCCCCAAAGCCTTCAGGGCAAGGGTTGTAAGTTATGCCCTGGGGGCATATAAGGTTTTTATAGAAGGTATTGTTGTTGAAACTACAAAAAAAGCTCATTCGATTGTAAATTCAAAGGGCTAGTGCCCTTTTTAATAATCGAAAGTTATTGTAGGGCAACTAGCCCCCCTCACGCCCATCATTCCCCCAAACACATCCAGTCAAAATTTTAAGATAGCCATTTTGTTCAGCGTAGTTGATTTCCAGATAGAAAATATGTTTTGAGGAGGACACTCCCCCACAACCCTCAGGGCAAGGGTTGTAAGTTATAGCCTGGGGCATATAAGGTTTTTATAGAAGGTGTTGTCGTAGAAACTTCAAAAAAGGATCATTCAATAAGAGATTCAAAGGGATAGTGCCCCTTTCAATAGTTGAAATGATTGGATGGCAACTCGCCCCTCTCACGCCCATCATACCCCCAAAAACATCCAATCAAAATTTTGATATAGTCATTTTGTTCAGCCTAGTTGTTTTCCACATAGAAAATGTGTTTGTGAGGAGGACACTCCCCCACAACCCTCGGGGCAAGGGTTGTAAGTTGTAGCCTGGGGCATATAAGGTTTTTATAGAAGGCGTTGTCGTAGAAACTTCAAAATAGGGTCATTCGATTATAAAAATTCAACAGGATAGTGCCAGGTTTGATAATCAAATTGTACGGGAGGGCAAATAGCCCACCTCTTCACGCTAAGCATTTCCCCAAACACACCCAATAAGAATTGAAAGAAATCCATTGTGTCCAGCACGGTTGTATTCAAAATGGAAAACATGTTTTTGAGTAGGGCACTCCTCCACAACCCTTATGGCAAGGGTTGTAAGTTATGCCCTGGGGGCATATTAGGTTTATATAGAACGAGTTGTCGTAGAAACTTCAAAAAGGGCTCATTCGATTGGAAGATAAAATGGCTAGTGCCATTTTTAATAGTCGAAAGTGATACGAAGGCAACTAACACCCCTTCCATTCCCACCGTTTCCCCAAACATCCAATAACAATTTTGAGATAGCCAATTTGTCCCACGACGTTCAAAGTTCAGGAAATTATGCCTTTGAGCAGGACACTCCCCTCACACTCTTCAGGGCAAGGGTTATAAGTTATGCCCGGGGGCATATAAGGTTTTTATTGAAATGTCTGTTGTAGAAGCTTGAAAAAGGGCTCGTTTGAATTGAAATTCAAAGGAATTTTGTGCAACGTAGTTGAAAGTTCCAGAAATTAGGTCTTTTAGGATGATAACCCCCTCAGAGCCCTCAGTGCAAGGGTTGTAAGTTATGCCCTACGGGCATATAAAGTTTTTATTGGAAGTGTTGTCGTAGAAAACTTAAAACTTTAAAAGGGCTCATTCAATTGGAAATTGAAAGGGCTAGTGCCTTTTTTAATAGTTGAAAGTGATTTGATAGCGACTAACGCCCCTCTCACGCCCACCATTTTCCCAAACACGTCCAATCAAAATTTTGAGATATCCATTTTTTTCAACGTAGTTGGACGTTCTGGAAATTAGGTCTTTTAGGATGATAACCCCCTCAGAGCCCTCAGTGTTAGGGTTTTAAGTTATGCCCTGGGGCATATAAGGTTTATATAGAAAGTTGTTATATAAATCATAGGAAGTGCGATCGCGCTGCCTAAGTAAAGAACGATTTTGGCACAATCTATTATTTTTTTTCCATGCCAGGGCACTTCGTATCGAAGGAGTTGTCGTAGAAACTTCGAAAAGGGCTCATTCGATTGGAAATTGGAGCTGCTAGTACCATTTTTAATAGTCGAAAGTGATTGGAGGGCAACTAGTTCCCCCCTTCCCCCACGCCCATCATTTTCCCAAACACACAATAAAAATTTTGAGATAGCCATTTTGTTCAGCGTAGTTGATTTCCAGATAGAAAATATGTTTTGAGGACACTCAAACACAACCATCAGGACAAGGGTTGTAATTTATTCCCTGGGGCATATAAGAACGATGTTGGCACAATGTATTATTTATTAATTTTTTCCTTTAGAGCAGGGCACTTCGTATCGAAGAAATTGTCGTAGAAACTTTGAAAAGGGTTCATTCAATTGGAAATTGGAGTGACTTGTGCCCTTTTTAATAGTCGAAAGTGATTGTAAGGCAAATTTCACCCCATCATCACCCAACATTTCCCGAAACACATCCAATCAAAATTTTGAGATAGCCATTTTGTTCACCGTAGTTGATTTCGAGATAGAAATTATGTTTTTGAGGAGAACAGTCCCCTACAGCCCTTAGGGCAAGGGTTGTAAATAGTCGAAAGTGATTGGAAAGCAACTAACACCCCTTCCACGCCGACCATTTCCCCCAGACACATACAATAGAGATTTTGAGATAGCCATTTTGTTCCACGCAGTTCAAAAGTTATGAAATTATACCTTTGAGCAGAACACGCCCCCCACAGTCTTCAGAGCAAGGGTTATAAGTTATGCCCTGGGGGCAAATAAGGTTTTTATTGAAATCTTTGTCGTAGAAACTTGAAAAAGGGCTCATTTGATTGGAAATTCAAAGGGCTAGTGCCCTTTTTAATAGTCAAAAGAAATTTGAGGGTAACTAGCCCCCCTCTAACGCCCATCTTTTCCCCAAACACATCCAATCAACATTTTAGATAGCCATTTTATTCAACGCTGTTTAAATTTTTGGAAATTAGGTTTTTAAGGGTGACAACCCCTCCCCCCCACAGCCCTCAGGGCAAGGGTTGTGAATTATGCCCTGGGGGCATATAAGGTTTTTATTGAAAGTGTAGAAACTTCAAAAGGGCTCATTCAATTGGAAATTGAAAGGGCTATTGCCTTTTTTAATAGTTGAAAAGGATTTGAGAGCGACTAATGCCCCTCTCACGCCCACCATTTTCCCAAACACATCCAATCAAAATTTTGAGATATCAATTTTGTTCAACGTAGTTGAAAGGTCTTGAAATTAGGTATTTTAGTATTCCCACCCCCCCAGAGCCTTCAGTGCAAGATTTTTAAGCGATGCCCTAGGGACATATAAAGTTTATATAGAAATTTGCCAAAGGGACGTCAAAAAGTAATCATTTTATGGGAAATTGCACCCGTTCAATCTAGCAGTAAAAATTACAGGGCAGATATCTAATCCCCCTCGCTCACTCGTTGATTCCCCAAAAACATTCAACCAAAGTTTAGAGATAACCATTTTGTTCAACGTAGTTGAAAGTTTTAAAAATTATGTATATGAGCCCCAAGGGCAAAGGTTGTAAGTTTTGCCCTGGGGGCATATAAGGTTTTTATAGATAGGGTTGTCGTAAAACTTCAAAAGGGGCTCATTCAATTGGAAATTGAGAGGGCTACTGCCCTTTCTAATAGTCGAAAGTTATTGGAGGGTAACTAACACCCCTCTCACGCCCACCATTCCCCAAACACATCCAATCAAAATTTTGCGATAGTCATTTTGTTCAACGTAGTAGAAAGTTCTGGAAATTAGGTCTTTTAGAATGACACCCCCCCCCCCCAGCACTCAGGGTAAGGGTTGTAAGTAATGCCCTGGTGGCATATAAGATTTTTTTTGGAAGTTTTGTCGTAGAAACTTCAAAAGGGCTCGTTTGATTTGAAATTGAAACTAGGGCCATAGTTAGTAGTTGAAAGTGATTGGAGAGCGACTACCGCCCCTCTCACTCCCACCATTTCCCCAAACACATCCAATCAAAATTTTCAGATAGCCATTTTGATCAACGTAGTAGAACGTTCCGGAAATTAGGTCTTAAAGAATGACACCCCCCCAGCACTCAGGGCAAGGGATGTAAGTTATGCCCTGGCGGCATATAAGATTTTTATTGAAAGTTTTGGCGTAGAAACTTCAAAAAGGCTCATTTGATTGGAAATTGAAAGGGCTAGGGCCATTTTTAATAGTTGAAAGTGATTGGAGAGTGACTCCCGCCCCTCTCACTCCCACCATTTCCCCAAACACATCCAATAAAACTTTTGAGATAATCATTTTGTTTAACCTAGTTGAATATTCTGGGAATTAGGTCTTAGAGGATGACAACCACCTTAACAGAACTTAGAGTAAGGGTTTTAATTTATACCCTGGGGGCATATAAGGTGCTTATAGAAAGCGTTGTCGTTTCCAAAAGGGCTCATTTGATTAGAAATTTAAAGGCCCAGTGCCCTTTTTAATAGTAAAAAGGGTTTGACGGCTTGACATTTTTATAGTAAAGATCGATGTGGGTATAATGTGTTATTTTTTTGTTGTTGTTTTTGTTTAGACGAGGGCACTTTGTATCGAAGGAGTTGTCGTGGGAACTTCGAAAAGGGCTCATTCGATTGAAAATAGAAAGGGCTGATGCACTTTTTAATAGTCGAAAGTGATTGGGGGCAACTAATCCCCCTTCCACTCCCACCCTCCCACGCCCACCCTCCGATTTGCCCATTATGTTTAAAAACTAAATGTTGCCTTAAGATTAAATCAAAATCCACTGTGTTAACCCTTTTATGGCTGGTGGCTCTTATAAGGCACACCAAGATTTCTGCCTTTAGCTCCTTTCTGATTGATTGTAACGAGAAGCCAGAAACATGGTCACTATCTGCATAGCCAGAAACAAGAGAACGAGAGCTATCGAATGGTATATTACTTTGGCCCTTTATGAGTCATCTAGCACCGTTCGCAGGGTACTGAATTGGACATAGTGAAATTTTTCGGATTTTTTTGAACGAAATAAATCTGACTCGGGTAGTATTGAAGTTTAGTATTGAATGTTGCTTGGTGAAGGAAAAAAATATTGTGGTGTTCGTTAGTGTCTGATGGTTCCATCTGTATTATTTTTATTCAAAACTTTTTATTCATCCACAAGCAAGGACGGTTTTTAAGTATGTATCTTATAAGGCCCATCCGCCGTTGGGGAGAGGGTATAATACCGACCCGCCGAAAAGTTCATTATAGCTTACACACGCTGCATCGAAAATCTTAGAAGTATTTCCACTTTCTATTAGCTTTCTCATTCAACAGGAATATTTTTCAGTAATGTAGCTATCGGAATCTTTTTCGGGAGCAGCAAAAAGGAAATCCGGGAAATTATGAAATACTGTACCCAATTTTGATCCTGGTTGACCTATAAACAGCTAATTTATAATAATTGATCCTGGTTGACCTATAAACAGCTAATTTGCGGATATAGCAGTTTAAATGAATGGATTTGTTGAATCCGTAAGGCCATCCATATATAATCCATGCATTATCCGCGAAGTTCGCCAGTTTACTATCTACTATCAGCAGCTGAAGAGCCATTGAGATTATGGAGCTCTCAACCTCTTCATTAGTCGAAGTGGCAATAGCAATGAGTGAAGAAAGTCTGCAGGAAGCACTGAGGAGGCAACTAAGAAGAGTGCACCTCAGCACTGCTGTTTCCTATGTCTTGGAGCCGGACGGTGATCTCTCGGACCTGAATTTGGAGGATTCTGAAAACGACAATACCCTTTCTTTTGCGTCAGCTGAAGACGAGCACGATAGTATTTGGGATGACAGCGACGACGAATACGATCTACCACTCAGTAGAACAGCAAAGTCTCATCTAAAGTCTGCAAAATCCCTCCGCGATGAAGCCGAAGTAGACGTGGTTCCTAAATCTTCGGCTGAAAAGAGACGAATCTGGAAGAAAACCCCTGTGCCAGAGAATGACGTGGACTGGAAAAGACAAATGCCAAATCCCGACTCATCTCTGGTTACTCCAATCGCATTCTTCGAAAAGCTCTTCGACTCTGAAATTATAAGTATCTTTGTAGAAGAGACGAATCAGTATGCTCTGCAGGAAAACAGCTTGGAGCTGAAATGTACTATCAAAGAAATGGAACAGTTCCTTGGAACCCTTTTTCTTATGAGAATCGTGAAACTTCCCCACATATCTATGTGCTGGGAAACGGCTACACGTTATCCTCCAGTGGCTAACGCTATGTCACGCGACCGCTTTAAAAGAATAAGACAGTTCTTCCACGCAAATGATAGTTTCAAAGAAATTGAAAAAGGGAATCCGGGATACGACCTCCTCTTCAAGGTTCGATCCTTGTACGATAAACTTCGGAAGAATATGCGAGAAGTCCCAAACCAAGAACGACAATCTGTGGATGAGCAAATGGTCCCGTTCAAGGACCGGCTTGGGTTCAAGCAGTACATAAGAGACAAGCCACACAAGTGGGGGATAAAAGTATTTACTTAAGCCGGAGCCAGTGGAATAGTTTATAACTTTGAAATTTGCAGTGGTAAAGGAACCACTGTCGGTTCAGATCTTGGTGCTGATGCTGATGTGGTGCTCCGCCTAGTCGAACATCTCCCGAAAAACCAGAACTTCAAAGTGTTCTTCGACAATTTCTACAGCAGTTTTCATTTAGTAGAAAAGCTGCAAGAAATTGGAATCCAGTCAGTAGGCACAGTCCGAATAGACAGAATACGGAAAGTGAAACTTCCACCCTTGGAAGCTGACGACAAGCCGAAAAGCTCCGGAAGAGGATCATTTGATTGGCGGGTTGAGCAGCACTCTTGAATAGTCCTGACGAAATGGTACGACAGTAAGCCGGTCCATCTTATTTCTTCATATGTTGGGCCTGACCCACTTGATCAATGCAAATGGTGGGACAAAAAGGGGAAGGCTCGAATCGATGTAGCCAGACCTCGTTCTGTCAAAGGGTATTACAAGTTCATGGGTGGGGTGGACTTGAGGGACATGTTGATCGAGGTATATCGTACTGGCATCAAGGGGAAGACGTGGTACATGCGTCTAATCTATTACTTCCTCGGCATCAGCGTAGCCAATGCTTGGCTACTGTACAGGCGCAATCATCACTCTGATACTGAGAAACCACTATCTCTTTTTTGCTTTCGTGCGGATATTGCTGACTGGCTTCTCAGAGGTGTAGTCATCCCTGCAACAAGGAAAGGTAGACCAACAAGCGAGTCTCCAGTTACTACCAAACCGCAAAAGAAAACTAGGAGTGATAGCATCCCCAGTTCCAGCGTTCGCTTTGACAACACGACCCACTGGCCTGAGATGGTGGACGAAAGACAAAAATGCAAGTCCTGTGCAAAACGCCCACGCATTTTTCAAGTGCCTGAAGTGTAATGTGCACCTTTGTTTAACCAAAGACAGGAATTGTTTCAAAGCATACCACTCATCTGTTAAAGTAGACTGTTTCACTATTTAACTGATGAGCCTTATAAGATCCATATTCCATGTGAAATGAATATTTGAAATAAATGATTTTCCTCAGTTGTCCCTATGTCATGGACCCCTAGGAAACTAATAAAAAGCAAAACCGAATTTTTCTAATCAGAGTTTCATAATTCAGCCATCAAAGGGTTAATGCTAATTCTCAATAAGGCATCTCAGCAGTATCCCAAGAACGACTGAGGTCTATTATGTTCAAACTTTTGGGGCTACTTCTGCTCTTAAAATTTAACCAAACCAAAATAGAGAATGCGGGCAGATTTTTTTGCAGTTGGCATCCAGTCACCTATTTCAAGATGGTTTGAGGCAGTATGACACCGAATCGAGAAGTTCTATTTATGCCCTTGATTTCATAAGTGGTTATGCCGTTAAAAATTGCTGAAAATTTTTCTCCAGCACGCAATTAACAGACCAGCCTGCGAAGTCTTGAAAAACGAAAAGATTTAAATTATTATTGTCTTTTTCCCTGACAAGACTATGTCAATATAAAACAAACAGAAATAAATTTAAAAAAAAATTTTCCACAAATTAAGTTTTTCAAAGAAAAGTAAAGAACTCCATTAAATAAAAAATGAGCAAAAATAAAATCAAATAATCTACCAAGCGTGAAACTACCACAAATCAGCATCGATAAATAAATGAAACCCAAAACGAGCAAAAATTACAATATCTAACCGAGCCAAACTCAAAACGAGCAGAAATTAACATAAGTTGGGCGCAAAACCCATATGCCTTCCTTAGGCCTTCTAAGGCTGGCTGGTAGTAATTGTGTATGTAGGGTTTTGTAAAAGGTGATGTGTACCCATACAAGTTTAATAAACTTCGGGTTTTGTTGTTAATGTGTTGTATTTTTTTTAATAAAACCTTTTTCTCTCAAAAAAGGCCAGAACAATTTTTACACTTTGCTGAAAAAATACAAATGAATGTGCATTTTCAGTTTAATATACATATACTGATATTTATTAATCAAAATGTTAATATTATTTGATTTATTAAAGTTATAAAAGTAAAAACATTTATATTTTTTTCAGTAAAGTGCATTTTGTTCTGGCCTAAGGAAGGTATAGGGGGTTTTGCGCCCAACTTGTGTTAATTTCTGCTCCCTTTGAGTTTGACTCGGTTATTTATTGTAATTTATGTTCGTTTTGGGTTTCATTTATTTATCGTTGCTGATTTGTGGTAGTTTCACGCTTGGTAGATTATTTGATTTTATTTTTGCTCTTTTTTTTGTTTAATGGAGTTCTTTACTTTTCTTTGAAAAACTTATTTTGTGAGAAAGTTTTTTTAATTAATCAAAGGGAAAAAATGGGTTTGTCTCAACCTCAGAGTTTTTATTATTTGATGTTTGAGCTATTTTTAACAAAATGGCTATCTCCAAATTTTTATCGGATGGGTTTTGGGAAAAAAGGCGTGGGGGGGGGCTAATTGCCCTTCGGTCTCTTTTGACTCTTTAAAAGTTAATTGGAACTTTCTACTTTCAATCAAATGAGCCCTCTCTGAAGTTTATACGAGCATCCTTTCTATAATAACCATATATACCCCAGAGCATAACTTACAACGCCTGTCCCTGGGCCTTGGGGGGTTGTGTCGGCCCCGGAATTTTAATATCTGATGTTTAAACTATTTTTAACAAAATGGTCACCTCAGAGTTTTATCGGGTGGGTTTATCCATCCGATGAACCCGTGGAGGGCGGACGATGGAGGCGTGGAGGGCGGCAGGGGCTAGTTGCCCCCCGATCCTTTTTACTCTGATAAAATAAAATAGAACTTTTAATTTCCATTTAAGTGAGCCCTCTCTGAAGTTTATACGAGCATCCCTTTCATAAGAACCATGTGCGGCCCCAGGACATACCTTACAATACCTGCCTCTTGGGCCCTGGGGGGTTGCGTAGACACCTGAGTTTTGTTATCTGACCTTTGAACTATTTTTAAAAAATGACTATCTCAAAATTTCTATCGGATGGGTCTGGGGAAAAAAGAGCTTGGGGGGCTAGAGGCCTTCCGGTCTCTTTTGACTCTTAAAAATTGAACTAGAACTTTCAATTTTTATTCAAATCAGCCCTCTCTGAAGTTAATACGAGCATCTCTTCTGTAAGAACCATATATACCCCCAGGGCATAACTTGCAACGCCTGCCCCCGGGTCCTGGGTGGTTTTGTCGACACTGGAGTTTTTATTATCTGACCTTTGTACTATTTTTAACAAAATAATTATCTCAACAATTTTTATCGGATGTGTTTAGAAGAAAAGGGGCGTGGGAGGATAGTTGCCCTCTGATCTCTTTTGACTTTTAAAAACTGAACTAGAACTTTCAATTTCCAATCAAATGAGCCCTCTCTGAAGTTTTGCGAGTATCCCTTCCATAACAGGTATATATGCCCCCCAGGCATAACTTACAACGCCTACCCCGGGCCTTGAAGGATTTCGTCGACCCCGGAGTTTTCGTTATATGATCTTTGAACCATTTTTAAAAAAATGGCTCTCTCAAAGGTCTTATCGGATGGGTTTGAGGAAAATAAGGCGTGGAGAGGGGGGGGGGGCTAGTTGCCCTCCGATCTCTTTTGACTCTTAAAAAGTGAACGAGAACTTTCAATTTCCGATCATATGAGCCCTCTCTGAAGTTTATACGAGCATCCCTTCCATAAGAACAATAGATGCCCCCAGAGCATTACTAATAACGCCTGCCTCCGGGCCCTGAGAGGGTTTGTGTCGACCCTATTGTTTTCATTATATGATCTTTGAACTATTTAAAAAAAATGGCTATCTCAAAGTTCTTATCCATGGGTTTGAGGAAAAAAGGGCATTTACGCGGGAGGCTATTTGCCCTCCGATATCTTTTGACTCTTTAAAAGTGAACTAGAGCTTTCAAGTTCCAATCAAATGAGTCCTCTCCGAAGTTTATACGAGCATACCTTCCATAAGAACCATGCATGTTCCCAGAATATTACTTACAACGCCTGCCCCGGGCCCTGGGGGGTTGCGTCGACAAACGAGTTTTTCTTATCTGACCTTTGAACTATATTTAATGAAATGGCCGTACGTAAAGGAGTTTTTGTTATATGATTCTTTGAACTAGTTTTAACAAAATGCCTACCTCAAATTTTTATCAGATGTATTTGGAGGAAAAGGGCTTGGGGGGGGGCTAGTTGCCCTCGGGTCACTTTTGACTTAGAAACGGCACTAGAACTCTCGATTTCCAATCGAATGAGCCCCCTTTGAAGTTTATACGACGACCCCTTCTATATGAAGTGTCTCTGGAAAAAAAAATAAATAGAGTGTGGGGGAGGCTAGCTGCCCTCCGATCACTTTTGACTCTTAAAAAGTGAACTACAACTTTCAATTTCTAAACAAATGAACTATCTATGAAGTTTATACGAGCATCCCTTCCATAACAACCATATATGCCCCGGGGCATAACTTACAATGCCTACCGCCGGGCCCTGGGGGGCTGTGTCCGCACCGGAGTTTTATTATCTGAACTTTGAAGTATTTTTCACAAAATGTCTATCTCAAAATTTTTATCTGATGCATTTAGGGCGTTGAGGAGGGGGGACTAGTTGCCCTCTGATCTCTTGGATTTTAAAAAAGTGAACGATAACTTTCAATTTCCAATCAAATAAGCCCTCTCCGGAGTATTTTACGAGCATCGCTTCCATAAGAACTATATACGCCCCCAGAGCATTACTTACAACGCATGCTTTCGGGCCCTGGGGGCTTGCATCTACAAAGGAGTTTTTCTTATCTGGCCTTTGAACTATTTTTAATGAAATGGCTATATAAAAATTTTATCAGATGGGCTTGGGGAAAAAAGGGTGTGGGCTTGGAGGGGGGGGTCTAGTTGCCCTCGGATATCTGTTGACTCTTAAAAAATGAACTAGAAATTTCAATTTCCAATCAAATGAGCCCTCTCTGAAGTTTATACAAGCATTCCTTTCATAAGAACCATATACGTCCCCAGGGCAACACTTACAACGCCTACCCCTCAGGCCCTGGAGGGTTGTGTTGACACCGGAGTTTTTGTTATCTAATTTTTGAACAATTTTTAAAAACTGGCTATCTCAAAATTTGTAGCGGATGGGTTTATCTCAAAATTTTTATCAGTTGGGTTTGGAAAAAGAAGGCGTAGGGGGGGGTCTAGTTGCCTCGGATCTGTCTTGAGTATTAAAAAGTGAACTCGAACTTTCAATTTCCAATCAAATGAGCCCTCTCTGAAGTGTATACGGTCATCCGTTTCATAAGAACCATTTATGCCCAGGGCATAACTTACAACGCCTGCCCCCGGGCCCTGGGGGGGGGGTGGTTATGTCGACCACGTTGTTTTCATTATATGATCTTTGACCTATTTTAAAAAAAAATGGCTATCTCAAAGTTCTTATCCATGGGTTTGAGGAAAAAAATGGCATCGAGGCGGGAGGCTTTTTGCCCTCCGATATCTTTTGACTCTTTAAAAGTGAACTAGAACTTTCAAGTTCCAATCAAATGAGTCCTCTCCGAAGTTTATACGAGCATACCTTCCATAAGAACCATATATGCCCCCAGAGCAATACTTACAACGCCTGCCCTGGGCCCTAGGGGTTTGCGTCGAAACAGGTGTTTTTCTTATCTGACCTTTGAACTATATTTAATGAAATGGCCGTACGTAAAGGAGTAATTGTTATATGATTCTTTGAACTAGTTTTAACAAAATGGCTGCCTCAAATTTTTATCAGATGTATTTGGGGGAAAAGGGCTTTGGGGGGCTAGTTGCCCTCAGGTCACTTTTGACTCTTAAAAAGGGCTCTAGAACTCTCGATTTCCAATCGAAAGAGCCCCCTTTGAAGTTTATACGACGACCCCTAGTATATGAAGTGTCTCTGGGAAAAAAAAATAAATAGAGTGTGGGGGGAGGCTAGCTGCCCTCCGATCTCTTTTGACTCTTAAAAAGTGAACTACAACTTTCAATTTCTAATCAAATGAACCTTCTCTGAAGTTTATACGAACATCCCTTCCATAACAACCGTATATACCCCCAGGGCATAACTTACAACGCCTACCGCCGGGCCCTGGGGGACTGTCTCCACACTGGAGTTTTATTTTCTGAACTTTGAAGTATTATTAACAAAATGTCTATCTCAAAATTTTTATCTGATGCATTTAGGGCGTGGAGGAGGGGGGACTAGTTGCCCTCTGATCTCTTTTGATTTTTAAAAAGTGAACGATAACTTTCAATTTCCAATTAAATAAGCCCTCTCCGAAGTTTGTACTAGCATCCCTTCCATAAGAACTATATACGCCCCCAGAGCATTACTTACAATGCCTGCTTTCGGACCCTAGGGGCTTGCATCTACAAAGGAGTTTTTCTTATCTGGCCTTTGAACTATTTTTAATGAAATGGCTATTCTAAAAAAATTTTATCGGATGGGCTGGGGGAAAAAATGGTGTGGGCGTGGAGGGGGGGGCTAGTTACCCTCGAATATCTGTTGACTCTTAAAAAATGAACTAGAATTTTCAATTTCCAATCATATGAGCCCTCTCGGAAATTTATACGAGCATCCCTTTCATAAGAACCATATACGTCCCCACGACAACACTTACAACGCCTACCCCTCCCCCCAGGCTCGAGGGGTTGTGTTGACACCGGAGTTTTTGTTATCTAATTTTTCAACAATTTTTTAAAACTGGCTATCTCAAAATTTGTGGCGGATGGGCTTGGGGAAAAAGGGAGTGGGGGGGGGGGGCTAGTTGCCCTTAAATCTCTTTTCTCTTAAAAAGTGAAGTAGAACTTTCAATTTCCAATGAAATGAACCTTCTATGAAGTTTATACGAGTATCCCTTTCATAAGAACTATACATGTCTTTAGGGCATAACTTAAAAAGCCTTCCCCCGGGCCGTAGGGGGTTGTATTGACAACCAGAGTTTTTCTTATCCGACCTTTGAACTATTTTCAACAAAATGTCTATCTAAAAAATTTCATCAGATGGGCTTGGAAAAAGAAGGCGTAGGGGGGGGGGGGTGGTCTAGTTGCCTCGGATCTCTCTTGAGTATTAAAAAGTGAACTCGAACTTTTAATTTCCAATCAAATGAGCCCTCTCTGAAGTGTATACGACCATCCCTTTCATAAGAACCATTTATGCCCAGGGCATAACTTACAACGTCCGCCCCCGGGCCCTGGGGGGTTATGTCGACACCTGAGTTTTTGTTATCTGACCTTAGAACAATTTTTAATTTAATGGCTATCTCAAAATTTTATCGGATGCATTTGCGGAAAAAGGGGCGTGGGGGGCTAGTTGCCCTCTAGTGTCTTTTGACATTCAAAAACTGAACTAGAACTTTCAATTTCCAATCAAATGAGCCCTCTCTGAAGTTTTTACGAGCATCCCTCCCATAACAACCATATATTCCCCCAGGGCATAACTTACAACGCCTGCCCCTGGGTTCTGGGGGGTTGCGTCGACACCGGATTTTTTGTTATATGATCTATGAACTATTTTTAACAAAATAGCTATCTAAAAATTTTTAGCGGATACATTTGGAAAAAAGGGCGTGGGGGAGGCTGGTTACCTTCCGATATCTTTTGATGCTTAAAAACTGAACTAGAGCTTTCAGTTTCCAATCAAATGAGCCTTCTCTGAAGTTCATACTAGTATCCCTTCCATAAGAATCAAATATGCCCCCAGGGCATTATTTATAACCCTTGCTCTGAAGACTGTGGGGGGAGTGTCCTGATCAAAGATATAATTTCCAGTATTTTCAACAACGTTGAAAAAATGGCTATCTCAAAATTTTGATTGGATGTGTTTGGGGAAATGGTGGGGGGTGGAAGGGGTGTTGCCTTCCAATCACTTTTGACTATTAAAAAGGGCACTAGCCATATGAATTTCCAATCGAATGAGCCCTTTTTGAAGTTTCTACGACAATGCTTTCTATAAAAACCTTATATGCCCCCAGGGCATTACTTACAAACCCTGCCCTGAGGACTATGGGGGGGTTGTCATCCTCAAAGACCTAATTTCCAAAATTTTCGAACAGCGTTGAACAAAATGGCTATCTCAAAATTTGGATTGGACGTGTTTTGGGAAAAAGTGGGCATGAGAGTGGGGTTAGTTGCCCTCCAGTCACTTTCAACTATTAAAAAGGGCACTAATCAATTCAATTTCTAATCGAATGAACCCTTTTCGAAGATTCTATGACAAAGCTTTCTATAAATACCTTATCTGTTCCCAGGGCATAGCTTACAACCCTTGCCGTGAGGGCTGTGGGAGGGAGTATCCTCCTCAAAAAGGAGGATATAATTTCTATCTGGAAATCAACTACGTAGAACAAAATGGCTATCTCAAAATTTTGATTGGATGTGTTTCCACAAAAATTTGATTGGGGAAATGGTGGGCGTGGAAGGGGTGTTAGATGCCCTCCGATCACTTTTGACGCTGAAAAAGGGTACTAGAACTCTCGATTTCCAATCGAATGAGCCTCTTTTGAAGTTTATACGACGAACCCTTCCATATGAAGTGTCTCTGGGGAACAAAAAATAATAATAAAACATTGGAGCCGTATGGCCTTTACTATAGGCAACGCTATAGCGTTGCCTCTGATATTAATATTGTTGCGGTTAATATAGGAAATGAGGTTAGTAGCTGGTTTTGTATTAAATCAGGAGTTAAGCAGGGTTGTGTTCCATTTTTATTTACATGGATTGTTTTGATGGACTTTGTCCCAAGGAACACAGCGAAGGCTATGTGAGAGCATGGAACCGAAAGAGAAAGTAAAACACTTATAGGTTTAATTATGCTGATGATTTGAGAGTCCTAGATGACAACTTTAGCAAAATGAATGATTTTTTTGGAGATTTTAAGAGTTCAGGGTGCAAGAATAGGCTTGAAGTGTAATGTTAAGAAGATTAAATCGCTTAGACTGGGAATAAGTGAAGGGGAAGAGGTCATGTTGGGTAACGAGAAGATCGATCAGATGGATAGCTTCTCTTACCTATGTAGTACTACTAGTCAAGATGTCAAAAGCAGAATAGCCGAGGCCCAGGTTGTTTTTTTTTCACGGTTAAAAAATGTTTAGAAGAATAGGAAGTATGCGAACCAAGATTAAAATATTGGAAGCTATGGCGATGACAGTGGTCGAATATGATTCTGAAATTACGGTGCTCCAAAAGATGGAGGAAGATTTGTTAGATGTTTTCCAGATTAATTGTCCACGAATTGTTTCGAAAAATCGCCTGACTAGCCGTATTTCAAACAGTAAAGACGTACAAAAAATGTGGTTCTATCCCACTTTCTAGGGCTATAATGAGAGAAAGGTTGAGATGGCTAGGGCACGTTCTGCAGGCGATGGATGACAGATTGCCAAAGATCGTCCTTTTTGACCAACCATCTAGGGCCAGACGAAAAGCAGGTCGTCCCCAGATCGGGTGAAAGGAGGTTGTAAGGAAGGATTTAAGGAACATTCAAACTTATTGGAAGGGTGTAAAGAGGAAGGTTTTGAATAGATTGGGATAGAGGAAGAGCATGCGTAGACTGTTTGTGGTTCTCAAGCATATTGACTCCGGAAATGAAACAAAAAGGCGTTTTGTCATGCCATATGCGACTTTACGATGGCTTCTTCGAGACGAATTTATGCAAAGCACTTAGATGGAAGCATTAGTCTTCATATGGGCTCCTAAAAAGCTCCTTATGGCGTTTGTTTTCCTGCTAGTCACCACAGCATAAATATTATAGATTACCTTCTGTGCTAGTCACGGAGAAGTAAAAAAAGAAAAAAATAGACACATCACTGTTTCAAGCTCTATTTCAAAATTCGCAAAAAAAAATTTTCGCAATTAACTGTTACTGTTAAGATAGACATAATTAACAGTTATTATACCTGGGTGAAATTCAAATGACTGTTTTTTTCGAATATGTAGTTTTTAAACATATTCTTTTAGTTTTCACATAATAAGGGGGTTGGGAGGGGGAGATAGTAAACCTCCGGTCAAAGCTTTTAGACCATGGAGAGTAGAATGGTGTCCATTAAACACTCTTGGCGTACTTTTCCTTTTGAGCCGCTGCCATCTTCGATGGGAATCCTATTTTTCAAAATGCTTAAAAAATTTGTTTTCGCCAATACATGTTTATTATCAAGTCAAAGTTTTTACAAAACGCGTTTCTAAACTTTCGGTTATTACGGGCTGTGGTTTGTTTTTTACTAGGTTGTTGCTATTGTTGCAGCCATGATTTCGCAGAAACGGTCTCTGGGTATGAAACGGCTCACAAGGTTATGCGTATGATTATAACGGATTTGAACACCGGTGCGTATTTGACTGTCCAGGCATACATTTTAGCCAAATCGTGAAGTGAAGTAAGATATATTTGATGCAGGGGTCAATGGTAAAACCTTTTTGTTGAACACACTTGCACCAACACAGCCGTAGATTGAAAAAAATTAATTTCATTTTCAGTTCCATTTCTTCATTTATAGTAATTTTACAACTGTAAACCTGTAAACCACAGACATATTTTAAAAATACTTTTAAGTTTGTTTTTGTAAAGTCTGTTGTTGAAATGGTGTTGACCATTCTTTAAGCTTCCGTGCTTCTTCCAATAGAGGCTCAATTATAAAACTGCCACATACTCTGCTTAGCTCGAGTTCCTTGTTCCCATTATATTGTCGAATTTCAGCATTAATAAATGCTATCATTTTTCCCTTTAGATCATTGTAGTCATTGGCTTAGCCTTAGTAGTCATTGGCTCGTAGTAGTTCAGCATCCTGGTCGCTCACCGACTACTGGTCAAGATCCAGCATCTTCTGCTTATGATTCTATACCGATCAAGAATTTAAGACAGAAAAAACGGGTATAATATAAATAAAAAAGTGGAACAAAAAAAAACAACTTCAAACTTTAAATAATGAAAATCTGAATATTTCCATTCCACGTCCGGGAGCCTTTATCAACGGAAACAGAAATTAAGTTAAACGCAACATATAAAGAAAAAGACGAAAAAAAAACAAATAAATAAAAGTCACATGTTAAAAACCTCCAAAATACTACAATCACTGTAAAAGCATGAATAAGCACATAGAAACGACAAAAGATTTTCTCTTGACACTTTAAGATCTGACAAAAAATTATTTTAAGTGTGATTTGATTGTTGTAACGAAGAATATGCGTTAAAATGCAGGTTTTTTATATTATTAATATTATTATTCCAGTCCCTACCTCTTCAAGAATTAAGTACAGTGAGAGTACCAGAGACTACTGAATGAGCAGTAGTCATTGGTTTGAAATCTGTGGTTATGAATTTTTGACCATGTTGAAATGGCGCACTTTTCATTTTGATCCGCCGCCATATTCAAGGGGACTCCTCGTTTTCAAAGCTCCCAAAAAAATTTCGCCATACACCGTTGCTATTAAGTTAATCTTTTTAACAGTAACCATTCTTGAATCACATTGAAACGCAGCCTTTCTCACTAGACAGTTTTTTTTTTCGAAACACGTTTTTAAACTTTCGGTTATCATAAGTTTTGGTTTGTTCTTTACTAGGCTGTAGCTATTGCTGCAACCATGATTTCGCAGAAATAGTCACTTGGGATAAAATGATTCACAAGAATAGGCGTATGAATTTAACAAATCTTAAGACTTTTATTGCGTGTTCGACTGTCCAGGCATAGCCTACATACCAGACAAACTGGGAAGGGAAATAAGGTATATTTGATGCATTGGTGATGGGTAAAACATTTTTTGGAACTCGCTTGCAGTAACACTGCCGTATATACAAAAATTTCTTTTAGTTTCATGTTTCATTTCTTCATTTATAACAATTTTAACACAAACTTGTAAATCACTAACAGCTTTCAAAAATGGCGTTAAGTTTTATTTTTTAAGCAAAAGTCTATTGTTGAAATGCTGTTTACCATTCTTTGAGCTCCCGTGCTTCTTCAAATTGAGGCTCAATTATAAGACTACCGCATACTCTGCTGAGCTTCAGTTCCTTTTTCCCATTAAATTGTCCAATTTCAGCATTTTTTAGTGCTATAATTTTACCCTTTAAATCACTGTAGTCATTGGCTAAGCCCCACCATCTCCAAATTGTTACTTGTATGCTGAGGTTGGAATCATCTTGCAGAGTAAGGACTATTCTTGGGTAACGATGCTCTAAGTTATATCTTGATTGATGGGATACAATGGCTAGTACATCCACATATTCACCAACATTCAATAGATGAACTTCGTTGATTTTGACAAAGTTGAATTGAAACTTGGGTATCTCTGGGAGCTCTTCCTTTTCTTGTATCTTGGTAAACAAGTTTGCTTTAAGCTCTTTTGGGACTAAGCCCGGAATCAAATGTTCGGAAAATTTTGAAAGATCTCTATTAGCAATTTCTGGGTAGCATACTTCATATATTTTGCCTAACTGTATAGGTTGTGTGTTTTCTTCCACCAGTCTTGTTATTTGCTCATTCCAAATTGTCATACAGATTTTTCCTGTTTCGTCTTCAAGTGTAAGGTTAACCCATTTTTTATCTTCGGTTGTAGGTCCAATGACAGGGGACAATTTCGTAAGGCGCCCAATGATTTTGAATGGTCCTGTGTTTTCTATTCGTCCAAGTGTCCCAATTGAATATTTACATATTGTATCTGTGTTTTGCGACGAGGGTGGGGTATAATAATGCTCCATTGTTTCCTCTTGACTGAAATGGTTAGGCTCATCATCAGGCTGTAACCCTTCAAGAGCTGTAGAACGTGACTCATGGGGCATAAGTTCATTTTTGATATTATTTGTTCGCATTGTTGTTTGGTTAGTGTTTTCTAGAGAAAGACCAAGTGATACATTCAAATTACGCTTAGCTCTCTTTTCTGTCATTTCGACATCTTTGCCGAATGTTGAAATCTGGTCAAGATTGTCAAAGTTATCACCTATAAGGTGTTTTTCCATATATGTCTTAATTACCTTAAAGAAGTTTATACAAAAGAAAATATGGTTTTTTGATTCAATCACTGCATGATAAATCGTCAAATGGTTAATCTCAATAATGCAAAAAGGTAAAAGTTTTAATGCCTCTCCGTATTGTTGATTCGTAGAACATATGAATGCCAAAGTCTTCAGACATCGTCCGTCATTGAGACACATTCTCCATCTTCTGGAAAAAAAATTCCGTTTAATTGTTGCCAGGATTGGAGTGTGGAATACATCAGCTTTCTCTGTATGTTAAGATGATGCCCTAAATAAAACATATGTCACTTGATAATTTTCTGTTTACTTGAAAAAGCTTTCAACACACTTGATCCTAGCGTTATATTTTGAAAACTTCGAACTACGAGTACAAGGGGAAATCTAAAGAATCCTTACAAACTCCTGTTGGTATAAAAGGTACCCTTTCTAAGAGGTTCTTGGTAAATAATATAAGCATCCCTCAAGCTTCTTTTTATGCCCTCTGATACTTGTAATTTGTGTAAATGACCTCCCTTAAGCCTTTTTCACATTAACACGTCGGCCCAATGCGTTGAGTCTACGCTGTAATCGAGTTGCGGAGTTGCGCTTGTGTCGCCTAAAAGTCCCGCATTATGCGAGAATTAGTCATACTAAACACGTTGCACATATTTCTGTTGATTCTGTTAGACTTTCATTAGATTAAATAAACTTTCATTCCTTCAACAATGCAGTTTCATTTGAACTTCCTATAATAAATTTCCAGATTATTTTGGGATTCAATTCTTCTGCTAGTTCTGCAAGCCTAACTCTGAGTAGCTAATGAACTGGATTCAAGCACATACTTGTTCTTATTTTCCAGGTCACTTTGGCACTAACTTTGCAAATGTTTCGTCCAAAACTTCCATCATAAATAATCCAATGGGATTTGTCGGTTACTGGAAACACATTCAAGAATTATGCTTAGGTAACATCTCAGAAAACCGGATTTCATAGCTACTAAAACAAGTGATGGATGATACAATGCATTGGACTTGTGTAATTTGGGCTATATATTTGCACATTAGGCTTGGGGGTGGGGGTTAGATTACGTTACGTTAGGTTGGGTTGGGTTACCATAATGTTGTTTCTAAAGTATTATTTTGTCATCATGTTTTGTTATTTTGGTACTTGTGTCTTAAAGCCATCACACTCAAGTTTTTGTATCGCGGGCATGAGACAAGACCGGTTTTCATGGTCTTTATATCAGACAATATTTTCTTTGGCTCGGTGGGAAACTACATTGTAGCTATATTTTAATGAAATATTCAGTTGGTATTTATGTTCGGGTAGGTTAGTTTAGTTTAAGTAACGCATCTCATATAATGCGGTCTGGGTGCCCCCCCCCCCTCTTCCATAATTCTTTGTTGTAGTTTCCATAATTGTTTTTGATATATTTCATTATGATTAACCTAATCAAGAACTTGAGTGTGGTGGCTTTAAAACACAACTACCGTTATTTTTCATTACCATTAACTTAACTTCATTTTTTGGGTGTTTCCAATAACCGACAAGTACCAATCCCATTAGCACAATCTGGATTTTTAAGTGTTACGATAAAAAAAAATAGATCTTGGTCCTTGTATCAACTCAATGGTACCCAGTGGCAGATCCAGGGGGGTGATGCCCCCCTAACCTAGTCTAAAGTAGTGTAGTTTACTTAATTAACGCAAGTTTGCGTTAATTAAACTTGCTCCTAACGTAAGTTTATCGGATCAGCCTATTTTGCGCCCCCTCCCCCCTCCAAAAAAAAAATTCATATTTTATCCACTAAGAACTCTGTTGCTAATAGAATTTTTGTTGTTGTCGTTTTAACTCCTTGGATCTAAAACAAAAGGCCCGTTTTTTAGCACTAAGATCTTACATCTTTCTGCAAAGATTATCGTTTTTTAACTCATCTTTGTTCTAAGATCTTACAGATCACTGATGTTAGCAAAAAGTGTGAAGACCGCCACTGTTCTGTCATATAGAATAATGATGAGAGAAATTTGATGATCTACTCATCATTGTTCTCAGACCGCTCATCAGAGCAGAATGATGAAAGACGTTTGCACAAAAACGACCAAAGATGTAAAATCTTTGTTCAAAGATTTCACTTTTAAGCGTTTTCTGATAAAAGATGTAAGATCTTAGCACATTTATGAGTGAAAAAACAGGCCTAACATTTTTGTATCCACAAAAATCTCACAAATAAGCTAGAATCTTACCAAAATGCCCCTAAACTAGAATTTTACCAAAATGTCCCCCCTGTCCCCTTTCTTTGGATTTAGCCCTAAGTTAAAGCACAAATATTGGTACTTATGCATTATATCTTACACGCGAAAGAAATCAAGTTTGGTTAAAGCCAATGAAATAAAAAAAAATAGGATGAAAATATAATAGTTTAGAAACAAATTTGGGATATATATTTGCACATTAGGGGGTGGTGGGTAAAGCAAAGCATATATTAAATACGTAACCTAACTTAAGTACCTTTTCCCCCCCTAAACCCCCCAAAACAATAGTTTAGATATTGTAAACGCAATGAGAAACCACGCTTTGTGATCCGTTTATTAATAGCAAATACCCGTTTGACTGGTTTCCTTTAGTATTTCCCTATACAGTCTATAGCGGTGTGTAAGATATAATGCAAATGTACCCAAATATTAACTGATTTTCTTGGTTTTCATTTTTTTTATACTTATTCCTTGTTGATAGTCGTTGGAAAATACCAAATAGTTCTAGTTTGGAAACAAAAAGAAAATCATCGAGATTGTGTATACAGCCTAGGGTCATGCTCAGACATTGTGGTGGGGGTGGTTGGTTGGAGCATAATTGCAACAGTAGCTTTTATTATATTCGGAAAGTGTTTAACGGCAAATCGAATGGTAGGCTCTATATCTTTCAGCTGGTCCAAGCTATCCTATTAATTCAACATTTAGCAAATTTACTTGAGTTTTTAAATAGAAATCTCATAGAAATTTAAATAGAAATCTAAAATGCAAACCTTGAGTTAAGACTTCGTGGGTTTGGTACTTGTTAGTTATCCCCACCACACTCAACTTCGTGATCTGAGTAAATCTGGTCTCTCTGTCTGCATTTGGCGATAATTAGCTCAGTCTCAGTGAGATAAACTACTGTACAGGTATATTTAAATTAAATATTTAATATATAGAGTTTATTATGTTAGGTATTTAATATGATACGTTCTGGGCGGCCTGCTTTCCATAATTCTCTGTTGTAGTATCCACAATTGTGTTTCTAAAGTATTATATTTTCATCATATTTTGGTATATTTCATTATGATTAACCTAATTTCACTTCTTGAGTGTGGTTGGGACAACTAACACGTACCGTGGATTTTGTTGAACTTGGCGGCAAGATTGAAACTAATTCCCAACCTAGACATAAATCATTCTGAATACGCCATACCCTCCCCCCGTGATATGGTGAGGAATGTGCCCTGAGATTATGTAATTGATATTTCTTACCTTTTGTGTCGTGTTGTGATTTCTTTCCCGGCAATAAACTGAACCGCAAAGGCCACTTCGTATTCTCTCTGTCCATTGCTGTCACTCAAATGCTTCAATATACCGTGATTTGGAAGTTCCATTACCCTCTCCTTGTCCACACCTAAATAAACTGTGTTGTTATTTGTGAATCTGAATCACTTTGTCGCTCTATACAAAATTGTTCCGATACCCGCCAAGCCCCTATCTGTTCTTTTGGCTCCAGATGGCCCGAAAATTTAGACGAATGGTTAAACTAAAACAAGTTTCTCAGGCGTTTCCACGAGAAACGTCGATTGACGCCTCTCTGGCAGGGTTGCCAACATTTTTGTCAATGAATATGACAAAACTTGTTTGCCTAAAACAATTGTCAGAACAGATTTATAAACAAAATTTATAATAGGCAAGTAAAGAGCGATTAAAGCTTCATAAAACCGCAATGCCCACATATAGGGAAGGAGGCTAGCCTTCATTAATTCTTCCTTTTTTCCTTTTTAAGATTCCCTTTTTAAGAATCAAAGTGATTTGAGATCAGACCACCCCCCCCCCCTCTACGCTCAGCATTTGCCTCAACACATCCAATCAAAATTTGGAGATAACCATATTATTCATCGTAGTTGAAGGTTTCGGAAATTATGTCTGTGAGGAATACAATCCCCCCTCCCTATAGCTCTCAGGGAAAGGGTTTTAAGTCATGCCCTTGAAGCATAACTCATTTGATTGGTAATCATAAGCTCTAGTGCTCTTTTTAAGCGTCAATGTGATCACAGCGCAGTTAAATTATAACAGAGTTAAACTAAAACAAGGTTCTCAGGTAACTTCATCAACGAGAAACGTCGATTGACGCCTCTCTTGGGGTGGTTGATTAATCGGAGCTGAAAAGGGTCGAATGCTACCTATTCATTGCGTCAACCCTTTTTGGGATTGGGCCTTAACAGACAAGAATCTTCTGGAGGTAGGGTGTAAGTTCACAAAATGTTGGTAAGGGGAGGGAGCAAGAATTGTTTTTAATGAAGATACCAAAATATATACTTTTTAAAATTTGGGGGAAGGGATGGGGCAATTTTGCTTTTTTTTTTCAGTATAAATATGGTACTAAAAGCAATTTTTCAAATCTAGGGGGCAAAAGCCCCTCCCCTAATTGATGCCCTGGCAGCGAGATTACACTGAAATGCCATAGTTTTACTTTATTTGCAAGAACCATATATGTGTACTAGTATTTTATGTAATTTTAAAGTTTGCTGAGACATTTTGGAGGTTTTGGGAATTTTTTGGAAGGCGTAAGATAATACTGGTATTCACGAATTTACTGGATGGCCTAACTATACACAGAGTTACACTTATCTCTACCCTAAAGTTGATCTGAAGGAAGCCCTTGTGGAACATTGGTAAATGTAAGCTCAAATGGGCAACTAAGATAAGATAAGATAAGTTTTATTCTTCATTAAATACACATACAGTATTACATGTTATTAATCCCTCAAAGGCTCATTGGCCTGTACAAAGAGGGAAGACATATGAATTACATACCCAGAGATAAAAAACAAAAGAAAATTTAAAATGATCACCTACTCACATATGAAGGAGAAGAAAAGAAAATATAGATAAAATGGAAACTATAGAAAAAATTAGAATAAATAAACTAAATTAATTAATTATATTAAAAAGACTGAAAAAGAAAAATAATAATAATAATAATAAAAAAAAAAAAAAAAAAAAAAAAAAAAAAATTACTATAAGCGAATTCCTATCGTCGAAACAAAATTATGTGTATTGTCAGGTAGAACCAACATCATAATAGCTGTTACGATATTATTCATAGCTCTTATCCAAGATATTAAAATATCATAACTTAAGCCATGTACAGCCCTTTTAAACTTATATTTAAAACTATATAAATCCCAGTTCAATCAGCTCTGCTTATTTCTAAGGCTAGGTAGCAAAATTGACGTTTATGGGTTAATTCAGTCATAAGGCTTATAATTATTGAACTATAATAAAATGGTGCGAAAGCAATAAAATTTATCATGAATGCTACTCCTTAGTGAACTATACAAGTTTCAGCAATAAATATTGATAGTCATACCTGAGGCCTGGGAGTCATACCGCAGAAAAGACCACCATAAAACAAACTAAACATTCAGGGGACATCAGGGACATCAAATCCACAAAAAAAAAAAAAAAAAAAAAAAAAAAAATTAATTATTCAGTTAGATTATTAAATAAATGGTCCTTAAGAATCCTCTTGAAATTGCCAAACGATTGGCATTTATGTACTGAATAATGCCGGGAGTTCCAAACCTGATGACAAGCGATGAGGGGATTGAAATCTGACGGCACAGTGGGAGTAGAAGGAATGCAGATATTATGTGACGAACGAAGGTTATATGGAGCTGAATCAGAAATAAACTGAGGAGTTTTTCGAAGAGATTTTGGAAGATTGCCATGAAGCTGATGAAAAACAAAAGAAGTACGAGAAAGAATGTAGATAGACTGTAGATTTAGAAGCGGTCTTGGTGAAGAACGGTTGGTGTCCATAATCAGACGCCGTGTTTTATCATACATAACAGAAAGCGACCGCAGTGTACAAGGAAAAGTAGACATCCATACTATGGGGCAATAAGAGACATATGACTGGAAAAGGCAGAAAAAACAAGCTTCAGAATAGATCCAGGAAAGGTGTGTTTGAGTTTTTGAATGACTCCCAAACTCCGTGAGACCTTAACCCTAATCATGGCTATATGGTGTCTAAACGAAAGGTTCTCATCAAGCAGGATACCAAGAAACCGGACCAACCGATTCTTTGGTCTACACAAGGAGCCTTGTGACACCTGAAGCTGTGTCAGTTGAGGGAAAGCTACACCAATTCGAGAAAAAATAAGAAAATTTGACTTGGTAACATTCAAGGCCAAGTAATTTGCATCAAACCATGAAACTGCTCTCTCAAATATTGCCACCAGATTAGACCTGACATCACATTCTGTCCTCCCTAGAGTCCCAAATGTGCTGTCGTCAGCAAAAGCAACGAGGCAATCTTCGTTAGAAGTAGCATTGGGACACGAAGGAATATCCGGATGACACAGATTGCAGCATACTAGAGGACTGGTGTTCTTGACTGCTGAAATCAGATCATTGACATAAATCAGATATAAAATGGGGACAAGAACAGATCCCTGGGGGACACCATATTCTACTTCAGAAGGGCTCCGGAAAAGTGGATCAATTGAAATAAGTCTACCAGAAAGATATGATTCAAACCAATAGAAAGCATTTGATTTTATAACAATATGCGATAAATTCCAAAGAAGAATCTGATGAGTCAAAGAATCAAAAGCTTTACGAACATCCAAAATAAAGCTGCCGGGATAAGACCAAAATCTATTGCCGAATGAATGAAATTCAAGAGAGATGCGCAAGCATGCTCTGTAGAGTGATTCGATCGGAATCCAAACTGGAAATCATGGAAAATCCAGAAAACTAAGAAGCCTGGATAGCATAGCCTTCTCGAAAATTTTGCTGAAAACAGATAGAAGAGAAATTGGCCTATAATTAGCAGGATCACTCCGGGACCCACCTTTATACAGCACTATAACCTTAGCTCGCTTGAGTGTAACTAGCATAACTTATAGCCCTCGTCCTGAGTCTTGGGGGAATTATCCAACTTGAAACCATACTTACTTTATCTTTAGACTATTTTGAACAAAATGGCTATCAAAATTCTGATCGGAAGTATTTGGGGAAAAGGGCGACGGGGGGGGGGCTGGTTTGCCTCCGATCATTTTGACTTTCAAAAAGAGAACTAGAACTTTCAAATTGAATGAGCTTCCTCCCAAGTTTATATGACCAACCCTTCCGTAAAACCTTTTATGGTAACAATAAGCAACTTTCATAACTTGCAGTCCTTGTCCTGGGGGCTCTGGGGGGTTTTATCCACCCGGGAGGCTATTAGAACTTTGGACAAATTTTGAACAAAATGGCTATCTCAATATTTTGATCGGATGGATTTGGGTAAAGAGGACTTGTGGGGGAGAGAGGTTAGACTTAAGAAGACTAGAAGTTTCGATTTGCATTTGAATCAGCCCCTCCAAAATTTATACAACCAGTCATTGCATAAAAATCACATTGCTGTTCTGTTAGTGCATTCCTGCTTGAAACGCTGATGTAAATTAATTAAATTTTAGTGTAAAACTGAGAGTGGGGATTGAAGGTGGTGGGAGCCAGGGAGATGGTTTACGTATGCTTTGTTGTGTCGTTCTTTACTTTCGCTTGAGAAACACTTTGTCAGTGCCGCTTACACTAAATACACATAAGTAGTATGTTACCTTATACTTCTGAGCCTTTATGTTCCTTCCTGTGCTATTCTGGGCCTTTACGTTCCTTCCTATGCTATTCTGGGCCTTTACGTTCCTTCCTATGCTATTTGGGGCCTTTACGTTCCTTACTATGCTATTTGGAGCTTTTACGTTCCTTCCTATGCTATTTGGGACCTTTACGTTCCTTCCTATGCTATTTGGGCCCTTTACGTTCCTTCCTATGTCATTCGGGGCCTTCCTATGCTATTTTCAAATAGAGTGAGTATCCTCTCACATGGCCTTATACTTTGGGTAGACTATGTTCCATCTTGTACTAGTTGGAAATTGCATAATATGTTATGAAGGACAAGTTTTCTGACATAATTTACGTAGACTAGATTTCTACTTCATGATTACATACACTATTAGAGATATCAAAATGATATCTCATTTGCATTAAGCTAACTCAATTTGCGAAAAGGTATTCCATTTGCACAACTCTGCTCTGATTGAATTGTCACCGACAATGGGTCAAAAACGACATGTAATCAATGCTAAGCCTTTTTTTATTGCTAGGGGATTAATCAATTCACTTTTTAGTGCTAATTTACAAAGCTCCAAATGCGAACATTTTGAAAAGCAGACCGGTTTTTTTTTTGTTTGGCATTTGCAAAAAAGGGGTAATGAGAGAATGGATAATTTTTTAAAATTAAATATCTGAATAAAATATGTGTGGAGGGATGGGATGATGGGAGAATGATTTCTTAGAGTACTTATAGTGCTGTACTATGTGTCTACTTGCTAGCGAAAAAAAAAACCCGTATGATTGAATTTAACTAAATCAAAATACACTATGTGCAAGCAGATTTTCAAAATGTATGAAGGCGGAGAAAAAAAAGGAATAAACTGATCAGCGGTTAAGGTAACCCCGAAGGAGTTGTTAACTCAGGTAATTTGTTATAAGTTTGAAACAACATCAGTCTATGAAAAATGGCTAACGACGATAGAATGACATTGTGACTTGACCTAGCTTTACCTTTCTGATGTGGTCTGTATAATACACAAGTGATGTTTGATAAGTATTGTCAATTTAACATAGGATCTAACGTTCCCTTCGTTCCCCCATTTCTGAGGGCAGGGGAGAGGAGGGGGGTCAATTTTCGTGGGAAAAACAAAAATACTCAGAATCGAAAAAAAATGTGATCTGCCTCAAGGCGAAGGCTCAGAGGCCCTTCGTTCCCCCATTTATGAGGGCAGGGGTGGGTGAGTGGGGGAGTCACTTTTGGACAGAAAACAGAAAATACTCAGAATCGAAAATAAAGCGTGATCTGACAGAAGGAGACGGCCCAGAGGCCCTTCGTCCCCCCTTTTCTGAGGGCAGGGGAGGGGGGGGTCAATTTTGGGGGAAATACCAAAAAATACTCAGAATCGAAAATACAGCGTGATCTGCCTCAAGGGGGAGGCTCAGCGCCCCCTCCATTTCCCATTTCTGTGGAGGAATTGATTTTTGTGGGATGGTATGGAAAAATGGTACGTGTTAAATATTCGGCTAAACACTCGACTATAAATAAGGCTATTACGTCTTTCTGAACTTTCTGTGAGAGGCGGGTGTAATTAGTTAGTTTAAATAATTCTAAGAGGAATTGAGTCTTTTGGTTGTTGTGGAAAAATGGTACGTATTGGATGGTTGGGTAAACACGACTAAAAAACACTTCACTATAAATAAGGCTATTGTATTTTTCTGAACTTTTTAGGGCGGGGGTAAGTATTTAGTTTAAATAATTCTAGGAGGAGTTGATTTTTGTGGGTGGTACGAAAAAATGGTACGTGTTAAATATTCGGGTAAACATTCGACTATAAATAAGGCTATTGTGCCTTTCTGAACTTTCCGTGAGTGGCGGGGGGGGGGGGGGTTAAGTATTTAGTTTAAATAATTATAAAATGAATTTAGTTCTGGGGCTGGTGCGGAAAAATGGTACGTGTGGGATAAATTAAGTTTTGCGATGGGTAAAAATGGTATTTATTTAGAACCCGATAAACAGGTGACTTGAAATGCTTCATTAGAAATAGTTTATTGCTAATGATACCTCCTCGACAGATATTTTTTCTGTTGTATTTTATAGCTATTAGCCAAATGTTGCTCTGTGTTTGTCACACCAACTAGTAAATATTTAATTTTTATTATTCAATTATTTTCAGTGTAAGCCAATATAATTACATCATACTTTTATTCTAACTTAACTTGTAGGACTTCTTGTAGACTTCTAGAATAAGGATTCATTCCCTCGACTAAATCAGTTTATTCATGTAAAATAGTGAACAAAAGACTATTAATTCTCCGTATTCTTCTTCTTCTTCTTCTTATCTAGCTAAACGTTGCGCTGGGTTTGTCACACCAACTAGTAAATATTTATCGGACTTTTATTTTTTCCGTTCAATTATTTTCAGTGTAAGCCAATATAATGCTAGGGGGAGTAAAAATGGTAGTTATTTAGTACCCAGTAAACAGGTGACTATATGCTTCATTAGAAGTAGGTTATTGCTAATGATACCTCCTCGACATATCTTCGCTGTTTGAATATTTAAAGAAGCTAATGCATAGTCTCCATATAATTCTAGGCCCAGCGGCAGCTGAGATCAAGCTTCAGATTTTGCATGATCAAACAGAGTTTAGTCTAAATTTGTCACCAAACTTGGAAGTAACCAGTAAATTCTTCCTTGAATTTACCTCTTCGATAAATAAAAAGACTTTTCACTTGAGACATTCTGACAAAATCCTAAGTAATTAACAAACTCATTTTTCAAGTTATCTCTAGGATACACAATGCAGAAATTTCATTTAAGAAACTAAGAAAAAATTTTAAGTAAGTAAGTAAGTAACAAATTCTTTCTTGAAGTCACATCTTGGAAACACAATACAGAAATTTTATTAAGGAAATCATGAAAAAATTGGAAGTAAGTAGCAAATTCTTTCTTGAATTCACCTGCTGGATAAACAAACGGACATTTCGTTCAAGAAATTATGACAAAATTCTAAGTAAGTAACAAACTCTTTCTTGAAATTACCTCTGGGATACACAATTCAGAAATTTCATTTAATGAATAATTAAGCAATTCTAAGCAACTAACAAACTCTGTCCTAAAGTTATCTCTTGGGTACACAACTCGTAGACTTCATTAAAGAAATTATGTAAAGATTGTAAGTAAGTACGTAACAAATTCTTTCTTGAAGTCACCTGTTGGATACACAATACAGAAATTTCATTAAATAAATTATGAAAAAATTGTAAGCAATTAACAAACTCTTTCCTGAAGTCACCTGCTGGATAAACAAAAAGACATTTTACTCAATAAATTATGTAACAGTTCTAAGTAAGTAACACACTCATTACTGTTTATAAGAGTTTAACTTACGATGGTAGTATGAAAGTCGAACTTTTGCGAAGAATTACTATAGGATTAACTGTCTCGTCCTTAAGGTTAACTATTGGATACCAACTGCAAAAAATTATATCAAGAAGTTACGAAAATATTTGTAATTAAGTAACAAGCTCTTTATTCATTTCACTTCTTAGATATACTGTACCTATTCTTCATTCAAGACATTATGAAAAAATCGCAAGTACGTAACAAACTACTTGTTGTTTTCACCTCTTTGATATACAATGCGGATATTTAATTCAATAAATTCTTAAAAAATTGTAAGCAAGTAACAAACTCTTTCCTGAAGTCACATCTTGGATACACAATGCAGAAACTTCATTTAAGAAACTATGAAAAAATTGTAAATATGTAAGTAACCAATTCTTTCTTGAAGTCACCTCTTGAATACACAATGCAGAAACTTCATTTAAGAAATTATGAAAAAATTGTAAATAAGTATCAAATTCTATCGTGAATTACCCCGCTGGAAGCAACAAAAAGGAATCTCATACAAGGAATAAAGAAAAAATACCTTATAAGTAGCAACCACCTCTTTGCTGTCAACCCATTTATACACAATTCAAAAATATTATGTCAGATACTATAACAAAATTGTAATCCCGTAACAATCTATTTCCTTATGTCACTTCTTCGAAGCACAATGCAGAAACTTCATTTAAGAAACTATGAAAAAATTTGTAAGTAATTAAGTAACAAACTCTTTCTTGAAGTCACTTCTTGGATACACAATACAGAAATTTCATTAAAGAAGCTATGAAAAAATTGTAAGTAAGTAGCAAATTCTTTCTTGAATTCACCTGCTGGATAAACAAAAAGACATTTCGTTCAAGGAATTATGACAAAATTCTAAGTTAGTAACAAACTCGTTATTGTTTTCATGAGTTAGATATAAGATGTAGAAATTTGGTTCAGAAAATTATGGAAAAATTCTCAGTAATTAACAATTTCTTTCTTGAAGTCAACTCTTGGATTCAAAATACGAATATTTCATTCAAGAAATTATGAAAATATTTGTAATTAAGAAACAAGCTCTTAATTGATTTCATCTCTTGGATATACAATACAGATACTTCGTTCAATAAATTATGAAAAAATCGCAAGTAAGTAACAAACTCTTTATTGTTTTCACCTCTTGGATATACAATGCGGATATTTCATTCAATAAATTATGAAAAAATTGTAAGCAAGTAACAAACTCTTTCCTGAAGTCACCTCTTGGATACACAATGCAGAAACTTCATTTAAGAAACTATGAAAAAATTGTAAATAAGTAAGTAATAAATTCTTTCTTGAAGTCACCTCTTGGATACACAATGCAGAAATTTCATTAAAGAAATTATGAAAAAATTGTAAGTAAGTAGCAAATTATTTCTTGAATTCTACTGCTGTAAAAACAAAAATAAATTTAGTCCATAAGTTAAGACAAATTATAAGAAAGTAACAAACTCTTTCTTGAAGTTACCTCTTGGATACACAATGCAGAAATTTCATTTAAGAAATTATGAAAAAATTGTAAGCAAGTAACAAACTCTTTCCTGAAGTCACCTCTTGGATACACAATGCAGAAACTTCATTTAAGAAACTATGAAAAAATTGTAAGTAAGTAAGTAACAAATTCTTTCTTGAAGTCACCTCTTGGATACACAATACAAAAATTTCATAAAAGAAATTATTAAAAAATTGTTAGTAAGTAGCAAATTCTTTCTTAAATTCACCTGCTGGATAAACAAAAAGACATTTCGTTCAAGAAATTATGACAAAATTCTAAGTAAGTAACAAACTCTTTATTGTTTTCACGACTAAGATACACGATGTAGAAATTCTATTCAAGAAACAATGAAAATATACTCAGTAAGTAACAATTTCTTACTAGAAGTCATCTATTGGATAAACAATACGTAAATTACATTCAAGAAATTATGAAAATATTTGTAAGTAAGTAACAAACTCTTTATTGATTTCACCTCTTGGATATACAGTACAGATACTTCATTCAATAAATTATGAAAAAGCGCAAGTAAGTAACAAACTCTTTATTGTTTTCACCTCTTGGATATACAATACTGAAATTTCATTCAATAAATTATGAAAATTTGTAAGCATCTGACAAACTCATTGAAGTCACCTCTTGGATACACAGTATAGAAATTTCATAGAATAAACTATGAAAAAATTGCAAGTAAGTAGAAAATTTTTTCTTGAATCCACCTGCTGGATAAACAAAAAGACATTTCGTCCAAGAAATTATGAAAAAATTATAAGTAAGTAACAAACTCTTTATTGTTTTCACGACTTAGATACACGATGGAGAAATTTAATTCAAGAAATTATGAAAAAATTTTCAGTAAGTAACAATTTCTTTCTTGAAGACAATTCTTGGATACACAATACGGAAATTTCATTCAAGAAATTATGAAAATATTTGTAAGTAAGTAACAAACTCTTTATTGATTTCACCTCTTGGATATACAGTACAGATACTTCATTCAATAAATTATGAAAAAATCACAAGTAAGTAACAAACTCTTTATTGTTTTCACCTCTTGGATATACAATACGGAAATTTCATTCAATAAATTATGAAAATTTGTAAGCAAGTAAGAAACTCTTCCATTAAGTCACCTCTTGGATACACAATGTAGAACCTTTATTAAATAAATTGTGAAGAAATTGCAACTAAATAAGTAATTAACAAATTCATTATTGAATTTACCTCTTTTATAAACAAAAAAAAGTTATTTCATTCAAGATACTATGAAAAACTCTAAGTAGGTAACAAACCCTTTATTAAATTCGTCATTGGGTTGCACAATACAAAAATTTAACTCAGGAAACTATGAAAAACATTGCGAACAAACTCTTTCTCGAACTCGCTTCCTGGACAGACAATACAGCAATTACACTCAAGAAATTATGAAAAAATTGTAAGTAAGTAGCAAACTGTTTCTTGAATTCTCCTCCTGGATGCACAATACAGATATTTCATTCAAGAAATTATAAATAAATTGTAAGTAAGTAACAAACTCTTTCTTGAATACACCTCTTGGCTACCCAATACGGAAATTTCATTCAAGAAATTATGAGAAAATTCCAAGTAAGTGACAATCTCTTTCTTGAAGTCCCCTCTTGGATACGCAATACGATACGGAAATTTCATTCAAGAAATTATGAGAAAATTCCAGGTAAGTAACAATCTCTTTCTTGAACTCCCCTCTTGGATAAACAATGCTGATATTTTATTCAAGAAATTATAAAAAAAAGGAAAGTAAGTAACAAACTCTTTATTGATTTCACCTCTTGGATATAAAAAAAAGACACTTCCTTCAAGAAATTATGACAAAATTCTAAGTAAGTAAAAAAAAACTCATTCTTGAATTCGGCGTTTGCATGCACAATACAGAAATTTCATTCTATGGGACCTCTACACGTGATTAAACACGTTTTGAAACTACGTGCTATTTGCTTGTCTTTCCTTGGTACCTTTCCAGACGAGTAGGGTGTTTCCACTGACTTTGACACATTGCAAAAAAGTAAACAGTATAAACATTCAACGTTTTCAATCACCCTATTTTCTTAGACAACATCCATTTTTTGTAAGGGGTTAATCAGAGACAGCGGAGATTGCTCGATATACTATCACTTGACTGATGATTGGTTACACACCACAACGGTACATACACAGTGAGAAAAACATGCAAAGTCGACATAGCTTTATTTCATTTTTTAAGGTTAATTTAGACGAGGTTACGTGCGCGCACGTAACCTCGTCTAAATTAACCTTATAAGCATTATAAACCCATTCTTTTGATACATCTATTGACATCAAAATTCCGTTTTTAAAAGTTTCGATCACTATTGAGCCGTATCGCTTGTTTTTTTTTTGTTTTTTTTTTATTACGTATATGTCATTACGTATATGAGGGGGTTTTCCCCTTATTCAATACCACGCTCTTTACGTTAAAAGTAAAAAAAAAATTGATTCACAAACCCCTTAATCACAAAGGCCGTTTAATTAGAATAGATATCTCTTTTGAAACCACTAAAAAAAAACTGTAGCTTAATGTGCGTGTTTTTGACTTGGGGGAGAACCCCCTCACATACGTTATAATTTCTGTTCGTTTTAAGTTCTAATATTCCTTCTTACATTTCAGTTGAAAAAACTTGTTTTTTTATTTAATTTCTGATCGTTTTTTAAATAATGCTTGGAAATCCGGCGCCGCCTTCATAGAAATGTCCCTTACCCCAAAGAAACATCCTCTACGGAAATATTCTCCAGAGTAACCCTCTCCTCTAGCCCCTCCCCCCCCCCTCCAGAAAAAATCCTTCCTGAAAATAGTTGTATACCTCCCAATAACCAATAAATAATGCTGGCAAGTCCGGCGCCCCCTTCATGGCAATTTCCCTTCCCCCATGAAAACTTCCTTCATGAACAGATCCTCCAACATAACCACCGACCCACCCTTCCCTCCCACTACCAGAAAAAAACCTCCTGAAAACTTCTGTATACTTCCCAATAACCAATACTATATGTTAACATTGGGTAAAGTTCATAACTTTTAGTCCTCCCTCTGGGGACTTCGGGGGGTTAAGTCACCTTGAAAGACATATTTATCATATTTTCGACCATGCTGAAAAAATGGCTATCTCAAATTTTTTATCGGGTGACTTTGGGAAACAATGAGCGTGGGAGGGGGCCTAGTTGCCCTCCATTTTTTTTGGTCAATTAAAAAGAACGCTAGAACTTTCAATTTCCGTTCCAACGAGCCCTTCCACTATATTCTAGGACCAATGGGTCGATACGATCACCCCTGGGAAAAAAAAAAAATAAATAAACACGCATCCGTTATATTTCTTATGGCAAAAAATGGAAAATTCCACATTTTTGTAGATAGGAGCTTGAAACCTCTACAGTATGGTTCTCTGATACGCTGAATATGATGGTGTGATTTTCATTAAGGTTCTATAACTTTTAGGGGGTCTTTCCCCCTTTTTTTGAAAATCAGCCAAATTTTCTCAGGCGCGTAACTTTTGATGGGTAGCACTAAACTTAATGAAAGTAATATATTTGAAATCAGCATTGAAATCTGATTCTTTTGATATATATATTGGTATCAAAAACCCGTTTTCTAGAGTTTCGGTTACCATTGAGCCGGGTCACTCCTTACTTACAGTTCGTTACCACGAACTGTTTGATGCGCATTTTTTTTTTTTATATCGTTTTATATCATGGTATGACTGATGCAATCCGAGCGGGAGGGAGTTTTTTTTAGTCAAGTTTTGATTAAATATTGTTTTAATCTTTTTGAAACATACTTACTTTGGATTTCGTGACTTCAGGGCAATATTGCCTTACTACTCAGAAGCTCATTCTGAGAAAAACAATTTGGAGAGGGACATGAATATGGGGAACATCTTAACCCCCCCCCCCCTCCCCTGGATTTTTTGCCCCTTCTATAGGCTATTTTGGAAAACATCTTTTTGGTATTTTCATTGAAATTATGTATTCGTTTGGCGTTCTTATTGAAAAAAAATCAAAAACAAAAATATCGCCCGCTTAGATTTTTAGAAAATACATTAACCCCCAGTATATTTTGTCAAATGACGCCACTGGCTGGGAAACATTGAAATTTTATTATTATTTTTTCTGTTTTGAGTTTCAAGTTCACTCTATACTTCCATCCAGGGACGTCTACAGAATTAATGTGGGGAGTGGGCACCGATAGAGTTTTGTTTCCTCATTTGTATTTTTGCCTCCCTGATCCTGTAATTAGTGTAATTTTCAACCTTCGGGGGGGGGGAAGTACCCTAAAACCACCCCCTAGATTTGCCCCTGGCGATTGGCCATGCTTCATAACTATACACAGAGGACACCAATTCCTACAGTGAAGTTGGTGTGAAGGAACCCCTCTTGGAACATTGGTAAAATTGTAAACTCAATGTCCGGTTTTGTCTTTTACATCTCAGTCCCCCCCCTCCAGGAAATTTTTTCTGGTTCCTCAATAAGGGCAGAACTATGTGCACCATTGGCCCTGGGTAGGGAGGGAGTATGGTTTGGTAGCATCCGCTGCTGTGGAAAATATTGTTTCTGTATTCTTACTACCTAAAATTGCTTTGATTTGGATCCCATTTCTTTTACGCCCATTCACAGTTTGTTCTCCCTTCCTTGCAACTGTATTATCTGTTAGTACTTGGTCTGTATTCCATCGGATGGAGTTGGGCTAAAATTTGGACTACGCCACTTCAAACAAAATCTGCAGAAAGAATTATGTCACTTTGAAAAACGGCAGTATGCAAATAAAATTCATCCATTAAACCAGTCTCTTTTTTTAGGTGAAGTAACATGGATCCAATTTTAGAATCAAGAGAGCATGAGCTCGAGTTGTTTTTTACTGAAAATTTTTCAACCATGAACAGACATGAGCTGCTTAAGCGCCCTACAGTTGACTTGGTCATAGAATTTTTGTTTAACTTCCTTAAATTGATACCAACAAAAAGTGATGAAAAATTTGAAGAGTATCTCAAAGCTGTTACAACACGTGTAAGTTAAACTTTTATAAATTAGCTTACTATTTTTGTCGTATGTGTGTTATAGATTTCAGGTTTTTATGTCAAATTTAATTTCAAATTGAGAAGGCCACGTGTCTAGCTTTTGATTCCCTTTGCGTACATTATAGATACAGATTGCCAATCTTTAGAAGCTAGACAAAATTGAAAATTCAGGTAGGAATGCTAAAATATTACTGAACCATGACCCAGAAAGTTTTATTGCATTTTAAAAGAGACAATTTTCGGTTTCAATCAAGATTATCAATCTGTACAAAGTTTTTAAAAAACATCGAATTTAATTGCAGCAGATATAGTCCAAAATAAAAATTTATTCTACCTAAATTAAAAAAAACTGTGATTTTTAGTGACGGCAGAGATATTTCTTAGATGGGGCTGCCGATACATTATTATTCACAAAAAGAAATTCTTGTGGTTTTTTTCCAAAATATCCTTGAATGGAGTTGCAAAAAAATGGAAAATAAGCAATCCATGAAAAGCTATTGAAAGTGAATGCAACCATCCATCGTACAGTAGCCTATATTTGGAATCAGATAAAGAGAAAGTAAAAACTGATGCAAAGGTAGTGATGAATTAACGCTTTTTTCCTATCGTTTAAATACAAAAAATGGCTTCAAGAGATGGCGCTCCAAGTCACGGCTAAGCAGAGTTGTTCCATTTTGAAGGAAAATTTCGACAGAGGTTACAAAATTGCACTTTTCAGCAAAAATCAGCAAAAACTGATGCAAAGGTAGTGAGGAATTAACGCTTTTTCACGCATTCTAACGAAACATCTGAATTTCGGTGATCAGGTGAGTGTGATATGACGGTTGCCAGGAGAACACCAAAATCCCGTTTTGTTTACCATTAGTCAACACCGTTCATTGCAACTATTCATATCAAATCCCTTATTGCTCTTACCTTCTCGTGCCTTCCCGCTCGTGGGAGTGGCGCGTTGTGTGTGGTGATGTCTGCCCTGGCACTTGCTGTTCTATTGCAATGTTGTTTCCTTGTTAGTTGATATTTGTTCAGTTAATAAATCTTTGGCTGAGTGCTAAGTAATCAGTGTGGATTTTGTTTTCTCGACCGATTCAACTGATTCCAAGTGAAACTTGAAGCCTGCATCACGGAAGAAGTGGGATCCTTGGTGAACTTTACATGCACAGAGTGTGTTTTCATTTTTTTCAACATCCCCCTCAATATTCCCTGAAAGTAGTCAAAAGTAGATGTATTAGCATTTACAACCAGTTGCATTTGCAGCTACAGTAGTAGTAGTAATAGGACGAGGAGGAGTATTGGCCCTGAAATTTTCAAGTTAACACCCTTACCCGTTCCAATATATTGCAGATGCAACTTTTTGAAAACCTGAATGCAGAGTGTCTTTTGATTTAGCTCAATATACACCCCACATTCCCCGAAATTTCATCTCAGTACCCCTAGTCCTTTCGGACACATTCTGGATCAAACATTCCCTCTTCCCAAGCGAAAAATCTTGCTTGTAAAAAGTTGACAAATTGCATGATTTTTATCTCATGCCCCGGGTTCTGTGGTAGCATGGCATCGCCGTAGGCATAGCTATTAAACCTTTTGACTATTTTGAATAAAACAGCTTTTTGAAATTTCTATCAGTTTTAAGGGGGCATCTAAAAGGGCAAGAGGAGGGGGATGGATTGTTGCCCTCCGTTCTTTTTCATCGTGCCTTTAAAGTTTCAACATAATACCCTTAGTGGGTCCTTAGATGTTGCTGTTGTGGGCTTTTGACAACCGTCCTGCATACATTGTCTTTTCATTTTGTTTGATATCCTCTCTACATTTTCCAAAAGTTTTACCTTAATATCCTTTGTCTTTTTGAAGACTCAGGTTCAAACATCCCCCTTTTCTCAATAACCAACTTTATATATAAATGCTGGGCAATCTATATAACTTACAACAATTGTGGCAGGCGCCCTGGGTGGTTACATCATCCCCGGAGATATAGTTATTTGGCTTTTCGACTATTTTGAACAAGATAGGTCTTTCAAAATTTTGATCAGATATATTTGGGGTAGGGTAGCTAAAAGGTCAAGGGAAGGGGGCTGCAGCCCTCCAACCACTTTGCAAAATGTCCTGAAAGTTTTAACTTAATACCCTCAGCCATTCTTAAAATTGTACAAATTCGTCTTTTTTTATAAACTGGATGCACATAGTGCCTTTTGATTTAACTCAACATATCCTTCAACATTCTCTTAAGTTTCACCTTCATATCCTTAGCCTTTTTGGACATACCCAGAATTAAACATTTCTTCTTTTCCTTATGATAAATCCTGCATGTAAACAGTGGGCAAATTGCATAATTTACAATCCTTGCCCTGGGGCTGTTGGGGACATGGCATCTCCGGTGAAATATCTATTGGATCTTTTGACTAGTTTGAACAAAATGCCTATTTAAAAATTTCATTCAATGTTTAGGAGAAGGGACACCTTGAGGGGTATTTTGATCAGATGCATTTGTGGGAAAAGGGAGTGGGAGGAGGGCTGGTTGCCCTTTGATCACTTTTTGACTCTTAGAATCAGCACTAGAAATTTCGATTTTTAAACGAATGATTCCCCTTCGAAGTATATACGACCACCCCTTTCATATGAAGTGCCTCTGGGAAAGAATAAATAAATAATACGTTGAAGCCTTATGGCTCTTTACTATAGGCAACGCTAGAGCGTTGCCTCTGATAATATCAAGAGTCCTTACTTTTGTATTTTCAACCAGTGTTTTTATCCTTTGATTTTCTGAACTTTTTATAGCATTTCTATAACTGTAGGAAGACACGAATTTGTTATGATGTTTTAAATTAATCGTATGCAAGAGTGTTTGCAAACTGTTACTGATAAAGGCTTTTATGGCATATTTTTTTTTAGAATATCACGTCATCTTTCTGTGGAGTTTAGATAAGTAAATAAATACAATATATCTTACACCTTATCCTGACTTGAGTAAAATAATCTCGAATAAAATTAAAGGGTAACACTAAAACTAATGATGAACATAAATTATTTTATACATTTGGGGATTGCAACCCCAATCTTTACACCAGGGGCGTCGTTTGGGGGTGGCAGCCCCCCCCCAATAATATGGAGAAAAAATATTGTACATCTCATGCCCTTTGACTATCCAGATATGGACCCCTCTTGCCCCCCCCCAATAAAAATGCTGGAGATTTGCCCCTGCTTTACACTAAGTTTAACCAGTGCTTAATTGAGAATATTTTAGAGTTGACAAATATAATAGTTAAGGTCTAGGTATTTCATTCTCTTAGCAATTTGATAGTTTTGTTTTGTTTTTACTTTTTATCACTTTATTCTTTTGTAATAGTATTCATTCTCCAAGCGCTAAAAAAGACAAACACTTCTAGTGTAAAGGACAGGCAACAGCCCCCCCCTTCATACATAGGATAATTTATATTCATTTTAAGATTTAATGTCGTATTTTATTTTATTTTTCAGAAAAGTCCTTTAATTCTTTTTGTGCTTAATAAATCATCTATCTATGTGTCTCTTTCAGGGAGGGTAGTTGGAAGATGTTATAGTATTATGCCAATGCGAGCCAATTGTAAAACAAAAACAACCAAACCAACAGCAAAAAAACATTCCGGTAGCGATTTTTTTTTCTGAAGAGTGCTGTCGTTTTTCCTATACCCAGCCTCTGTTCCCTTTGATTATGAAGTCAATAAAGGATGGAAAAAAATGTTGGCTTCTTGGCGGGAACCAGGAGTGGATATAACTAAATTCAGATTCGAATTTATTTCTCTGTTTTGGTGCACACTCGGTCCTAGGGCTTATGGATATAATTTTCATGCCAACTGGAGACGTCAAATTTTTGGCCCTATATTTGGACGTCATGATTCTTTTTGCCTTTTAGAGTGTAATGATCAAAATTTCTCAATGTCCATAAGCTTCTTTTGGTCTCTTAACTGATCAATAGAATCAAAAAAATAACATTCTGGATGAAATGTTTGTTGTTAAAAGGGTGAAAATGTTTGTTAAAAAGAGACCTGGTAGATGGGATAAAGCACAAAAATAAATTTAGTTTTAAGTTTTTTTTGCGTATTGGGGTCTTCTTGACCGAGAGACTTACATATGGACAAGAGACTTAAGCTGTTTAGGAAAATAAATTGTTTGTTCCCTTTTTAGGGCCCCATTTTCCGGTAACTTTGCCTCCAACCGATTTTTTCTTGCGTTAGGGTCCCCTTGGCCCAGGGACTGACACGTGTAATATTTAGAGACACAAACTTTTTTAGTCTATTTCTTGCCCTCTTACGCCCTCTACTCTCCCCGATAAAAATCTTTTCCCAGAAAATGATTTGCGAATGTTCGAAGCCAATCAGACAGCCAATACCAAACATGCCTGCCTTTATTCTAAAACCTATTTGTTTAGTAATGGGCAATTTGCATTATTTACGGCCCTTGCCCCTTAAGCTGTTGAGGTCACGTCCTTACTGTAGACATACTTAACATATCTTTTGACTATTCAGAAGGTTATGTTTATATGATCGCCCTCTAAACACTTTTAGCTCTTAAAGAGGACAATAGAACTTTTGATTTCATCTCGAATGAGCCTCCTTCAAAGTTTTTTCACCCTTTCCATAGGAAGTGACTAAGAAACAAATATTAAGTGAGAAGTACTTGCTCTTTACTAAGTCCATGCCATTTTGGTGACTCTGATTCCTCTACTTTTATTTATCAAATTGAGGGATATTCTAGATATAACGAGATACCCCCCCCCGCCACTCCTTGCCTTAACGCTGAAGTTTGACTTTTGCATAGCAATGCTCGGAAAACGAAGTACGTTCCTGAAAAAGGTGAACCCTAAAGAATTTTCAAGACGAGCCTGAAATGCAGAAAACGGTAGTGGTACTCCTTCTATGTATCCACTCTTTTATATACTGCTACTTTGGTTAATGCTAATGAAATAAAATAAACTAGGATGACTATATAATAGTTTAGGAACAAATTTGGGCTATATAATTGCACATTAAGGGGGGGGGGGCAAATCATAGCATATATTAAATACGTAACCTAACCTAGATACCTCCCCTCCCCCCCCCCCCAAAAAAAAACAAAACAAAAACAGCACTTTAAATATCTTATCCGCAATTAAAACCACGGTATACTTGTATTTCTCTACAGCGGTGTGTTGAATCATCCTGTCAAAACGGGTTTTTCATTGCGTGTTTAGTTTGAGATATATAAAAGAGTGGGTATATCGAAGGTGTATTACAGTTTTCCCGTTGTTATCTCAAAATTTTTCATGGGAAGGGGTGTTATTCGAAAGATAGTGCTCGTGAGGAAGTGCTCTCCTTATTGTTCGAAAAGACCTCTCACGGAAATTTCAAAAATTTTGCCGGAAATTCGGCAAAAATTGCAAATTTTGGGGCTTTGGACACCTCCTCCTGAAAGTGTCTCCTGACCTTCTATCTCAGTATTTTTGCTCGATAACATTTCGACCAGAAAATAACAGGAAATCGGTGGCACAAAATGTTTGAAATTTGTAGTTCCCTTTGACCCTATCTGTAGCTGGTATGCTATGTGCATAGTATTAGGTATGCTATGTATTGTCTATCTTAAAATTTTTGCTCGATAATATTTCCGCCCTATTCTGGCCGAAACTTGATTTAGTGGCACAAAATGGCAAACATCAGTTTTCTGCAGCATGATCTGTATCGTCATAGTTAGTGCAATAGCGCTGCCTAAGTAAAGAGCGATTTGTGCATAATGTTTTTTTATTTATTATTATTATAGGCCAGAACACTTCGTATAGAAGGAATTATCGTAGAAACTTCAAAAGAGGCTCATTTGATTGGAAATTGCAAGTTCCAGTGCCTTTTTAATAATCGAAAGTGATTAGAGGGCAACTAGCCCCCACCCCATCATTTCCCAAATACATCCAATCAAAATTTTGACATAGCCATTTTATCCAGCGTTATTGAAAGGTCCATTAATTATGTCTTTGAAGATTACAACCCTCCCCACAGCTCTCAGGGCAAGGGTCGTAAGTTATGTCCCGGGGACATATAAGGTTTTATGGAAAGGGTGGTTGTATAAACTTCAGGGGGCTGATTGGGTTGGAAGTCAGAAGTTCTAGTGCCCTTTTTAATAGTCGAAAGCTATTGGAGGGCAACCAGCCCCCCTCTTCCCCGCCACGGCCATCATTTCCCCCAACAAATCGAACCAAAATTATAAGACAGCCAATTTGTAAAGCGTATTTGAAAGATCCAGTAATTAAGTCTTTGGGGATGGCAACCCTCCACGGCCCTCAGGATAACGGCTATAAGCTGTACTAGTTGCCTATTGTTAAAACTTAAGGTTTTTCTGGAAAGAGTGGTCATATAGACTTCGGAGAAGGCTCATTTAGTGTAAAATCCGAAATTCTAGCTCCCTTTTGAAAAGTCAAGAGTGATCGGACGGCAGCCAGCCCCCCTCCCCACGCCCTTTTTCCCGAAATTCTTCCGATCAAAAATTTGAGATAGACATAAATGAGAATAAAATTTGTATGTGGCTCATTCAATTGGAAATCAGAGGTCCTAGTATCCTTTTTAAAAGTCCTAAGTGATAGGAGGACAACTAGCCACCCTCCATCTTCTTTTCCCCAATTGCATCCGATAAAAACTTTGAGATAGCTTTTTTGATCAAAATAGTCTATAAAAAGGCCTTCGGGGTTGAAACAACCCCCTAGAACCCGGAGACAAGAGTTGTAAGTTATTCCCCGAAGACATATAAGGTTTTTATGGAGGGCGTGGTCTTATAAACTTTAGAGGAGGCTCATTTAATTGGAAATTGAAAGTTATAGTTCCCTTTTAAGAGTCAAAAGTGATAGAGGGCAACTAGCCTCCCCCTCTCCTGATGCCTTCTCACCCAAATGTATCTGATCGAAATTGTGAGTTAGCCATTTTGTTAAAAAATAGTCCAAAGAACATATAACAAAGACTCTAGAGTTGACACAACCTACCAGAGCCCTGGAGTAAGAGTTGTAAGTTATGCCCTGGGGGGCATACAAGGTTTTTTGTGGAATTGGTGGTCGTATGAAATTTGTATAGGGCTCATTTAATTGGAATTTGGAAGTTATAGTGCCTTTTGTAAGAGTCAAAAGTGAATTTGGGGCAACTAGCCCCCCATCCCCTCCCTCAAGCCCATCATTTTCCGAAACAAACATCCAATAAAAAATTTCAGACATCTATTTTCTTCAGTTTTCTTAAAAGATCTAGTAATTATGCCTTTTGGGATGTCAACCCCCTCACAGCCCCTAGTGTAAGGGATATACGTCAGGTAATTTATTCACTGTTTAGGTATAGTTTATGTTATTGAGAAATGTATGCATGTTTGACCTTTATTTTCCAAAAACACAAAGAGCACTTTGGTGAGTCTTTCAGAAAAAATTTCATAGAAACTTTTAAAAGAGCTAATTTGATTCAAAATTAAAAGTTTTAGTGCCGTTTTTAAGAGTAAAAAGAGATTGGAGGGCAAGCAGCCCTCCTCCAAATCCCATTCATTTTCCTAATACATCCAGTCGCAATTTTTAGACATCCATTTTGTTCAGCATAATAGAATGGTTTATCACATATGTCTCTAGGGATATAGAGTATGTCAACCCACCACAATTTTTACAATTGGCCCATTGTGCTTTAAAACTAAATGTTACTTTAAAACTAAATCAGAAGGCACTGTGTGTATGGTTGCCAAAAAGAAACCTTAGCAATATATCGAGAACGACTGGGTTGTATTAAGATGGAACTTTCTGGGCTACTACTGTTATTACTTCTGCTCTTATAATTTAAATAAATCAAAAGAGTGTAAGTGTATCCAGGTTGTCAAAGAGCATAGATAGAATGTTTTTGGGAGTGAGATTAAGTTTTATTTTTTAGGTCAAATTGAGGAGTTATGAAATTAATTTAAACAACACAATTTGTGTCGGGATTTAAAATTGTTGAAAAAGTTTCTTCAATATACAAATAGCAAGTGAAACTATGGATTCTTATAGAAAAACAAAACAAAAAGATATATGGTTGCCAATAAGAAACCTCAGCAGTATGCTGAGAACGACTGGGGTTATTAAGTTGAAACTTTCGGGGCTACAACTATTACTACGGTACTTTTGTTCTTGCAATTTAAATGAGTCAAAGAATGTAAGTGTATCTAGGTCGTCAGAGCATAGATAGAATGTTTGAGGAATGGCACTAAATGTTATTTTTCTGGTTAACATGATAAGGTATAAAATTAAATCAAACAGTACTATTTTTTCAGGATTAAAAATTCTTGAAAAAGTTTCTACAACATACACATAGCTAGCGAAACGATGGATTCTTATAGTAAAAAAAAATTAAAAAGAAGTAAAATATTAAATTTTTCCCATGAAAAAGACTATGTCAATAAAAAATGAACAGAAATTAATTTTTTAAAAAATTCCACAAGACAAGTTTTTAAAAGAAAAGTAAAGAGTTCCAGTAAGCCAAACATGAGCAGAAATAAATTCAAATAATTTTCTTAGCGTAAAACTACCACAAATCACCATTAAAAAAATAAATGAAACTCAAGACGATAAGAAATTACAATAAATGAACGAGTCAAGCTCAAAACGAGCAAAAATTAACATGAGTAGGACTGACAAACCCCATGCCTTCTTAAGACTAGAACATAATTTGCACTTTACTGAAAACAAATTACATTATAAACGTTTTCACTTTTTTTTACTTTAATAAATGAAAAATTATTAAAACCTTAAGGAATAAATGTCTATATGTATATTAAACTGACAATCTACGGTCTTTTTTTTCTTTTTTTTTATAAAGTGCAAATTATGTTCTGTGCATGAGAAGGCATGGGGTTTTTCAGACCTACTCATGTAAATTTTTAGACCTCAAGAATAAATCCATTGAGGAGTAATCTGAGGAGGGAAAAAGAAATTCATTTGCTAGTACTACTTCTGAGGACCGATTGTCACTTACTGCTATTGACTGGCGAGCGGTCAGTGACTCACCACTCTTTCTAGAGACGATGGTTGCCCACCAAAGCTGGTGGGCAGGGTTCTCGAGAATAAGGACGGAAATTAATGATGGACATCCTGACACTGCCGTGGAAGATTCGTTTAAGAATTGAGCAAAAAGATGTAGTTAAGCTATACCTCAAAATACCCTGCCAATAATGGAGCTAGATTAAGGTTGGCGATATGGGCAATGTCAATAAAACAGAACCAGGGCAAGAAAGAAGAAACAGTTTTCGTTACCTGACGAAACAACGAGCCCTTCAGAGGCTACTAAACGTATTTCAATCAGAGTGATGAGCAGTCTCAGCCAAAGCCTGAAAGACCAGTTCGTTCATTAACTCAGGTGCATAGTTTGGAAGGTAGATAACATGTTAGTTTGAGGTCGGCCGAAGTTTTGGAATATAGAAGTGCATGGTTTTTTATTTTAAAATTGCGGTGTCAAGGGCTGTGGGCCGAAGCTGCGTGAGAATTTTAGTTTTTTTTTGTTTTGTCTTTAATGCTGCTTTTCTTTATTCTTCATTTACTTCTTGGTTCAACTTCTTCTTCTTCTTTTCTTCTCGTCTTCTTTTTTTTCATTGAGCTCAAAATGTCTTATTAAGGTTTATTCAGGTTACATGTTCTTTATTCGATTTCATTTACTGATCTGAGAGCTTTTCATCAATTATTCTTATGTTTTGGGTTGATTCATTTTGTTATTTTTTTTTTTTTTTTGCAGTACACGCAGCTTGTGGGCGGTGACCAGACTTACGGAAAAGCTCATGCACTGTACCACTTATGCAAACCTTTTCTAGCCTTTGAAAATGTAACAGATTATCAAATAACAATTTGGGACATTCTACAGCCTAGTAAGTTAAAATTTATAGTATTTATAAAATTTAGCATTTATAAAATTTATGTATCATGAATTTTGTCAAAATATCCTCTTTTTTAATTTTATCACTTATTTTATGTTGTGTTTTTTGTGTGTCTGAGACTTTTTTTCTCACTTATCTAGTAAATACATATACAGGGTCAATGAGTTACAGACTTATGAGACTGAATTTCATCTTTGCTGACACCATAGAATTTCAGGAATAGATATTAATGTAGTTTTGTAAATAATAGTTTTTGTTGACTTCTGAAGTCATTTACTATCGGAAAAGACAGTGTCAAGCCCCAAAACCTAAAATGACCAAAGGACTGTACTAATGTCGCTACAATTACCGACAACCCATTGAAGTTCCAAGCTAGCGGAGGCCAAACTACCGCACACACTTTTTTCTCCCCCCCCCCCCCCTCTGACCAAAGCTTCATACTCCAATCTATCTCAAGAAGTGTCTATGTGAATTAAACAGTTTATTATAACCTCTTCCCTCTCCATTGGAGGACATCCAGTTCGTCGTTTGGCCCAAGTTTGGCTGATTGGCCATTGTTTGGCCGATTGCCAAAAAGCATTAGTTTTAGTAGCATATTTTTTCATCCGTAAAACATTGCCTAACCAATGAATTTTTTTGTATCCCTAGGGACTGGGATCGAGCCATAGTTGGCATGCAGATTATTGTTCAGTGTACAGTTATTTAGGAGTGGCTTAAACCAAAAATTAAAAATTGTTTGTCAATTTCTTTTAGAACCTCTTTTTTTTAATATTTCGAAGCGTCCAGATTTATAAGCATCCACTTTTTACTTTGGATTCTTACTTTCATCTCAATCGCGAGCAAGGATTTCAATGGGGTCCTTTTTGGTATTTCTCAAACGTATTCTGGGAATCGACAGGTCGTACACGCATTTTGATCTTTTGGGAAACTTATTGCTGGTATCATATGCGATAGCAAGAAATAAAATTGTCCTTGAGCAGTATCATCACCATGACTTCAAAAAATAAAATTGTCATTGAGCACTGTCATCAGCATGACTTCAAAAAATAAGGTTGTCATTGAGAACTGTCATCAGCATGACTTCAAGAAATAAAGGTATCCTTGAGAACTGTTATCACCATGAATTCAAGAAATAAAGGTGTCCTTGAGAACTGTTATCACCATGAATTCAAGAAATAAAGCTGTCCTTGAACACTGTCATCACCATGACATCAAGAAATAAAGTTGTCCTTGAACACTGTCATCACCAGGACTTCTAATATTTTAATCTTATCTTCCTAAATGATCTATCTTCCTACTCTTCCAAACTTTTTTCAACTACGAAAAAAAATATATGATCTCTTCGCCATTCAATTTTTTATATCTCCACTGCAACTACCATTCTCACTAATAATTTTTTAAATAACAGCCAAGTTCATACCTGTTACCATTGTTTGGTCACACACAATTTTCACATCCAAATCATTGCTGATACGCTATATTCCTTCCAACGTTAGCTTGTAGACGTAATAACAACTTGAGTTGAAATTAATACCAGTATGTAGAGTTGGGCGATATTTTGATTAATCGATATATCGATATTTTTACTTTCGATATTCGATATCGATATTTCGTATCAGTTTTTTGCTATCTCGCGGATTTGCCGAAGTTCACGTAGATAATTTCGGAGACCACAATGCGTTTCCATGACGATAAATAAAAGTTCAAATAGGGATAAAATCCTTTTAATAGACACTGTTTCACAAACAGTGATAGAAATTCACAAAAAATACCAGACATTTCGGTCACATATGCAGTGACCAGATATTCGGTCACTGCATATGTGACCGAAATATCTGGAATTTTTTGTGAATTTCTATCACTGTTTGTGAAACACTGTCTATTAAAAAGATTTTATCCCTATTTGAACTTGTATTTATTGCCAAAGTTCAGTAGTGCAAATGGTAAATAAAGGATATTTTGTATAACTTTTCTTCAAAATTCAAATAGTATAAAATCAATCAGTAAAAATAAACTTCGATTACATAAATGAATATAATAAAAATCCAGATTTGGAATTATTCGGGCTCAGGAAAAAGAAAAATAAACTACTGGCCATTCAAAAATATCAGTATGTCAATGTTCTTCCCTGAGAGTTGGTACCACCGTCCAGTGACTATCTGACCAGCCTTGGAAAACACTCTTTCAGAAGGGACGCTGGTACGGGCACAGACATGAATCTCATTGCAATTTCGCACAAGTGTTTTTGGGATCCCAGAGCACGATACGTCCACCACTTGAGTGGACAAGTTTCTCTTGAAACTGTTCGTTCCCTATTGAAAGTTTGCGGAGCCATGATATATTCGGCTGCTGTCGAAGTGTGTCCTGCATTGACTATAAGGACTTCATCATTTGAAACCCACAAACTGGCTTGATTCTGATATGACTGCATCGCCGGGACTGCCATGGTACTTGTATCTTCTGATCGAGATTCAGCAGCCAGAAAGGCCAAATCTATCTTGTTTGTAATTTTGTTTACAATTTGTAGAAGATTGTCAGGTGAAATATACATTTTCTTGAAACGCGGGTCAAGATAAGTAGCAATTGCGACGGGTTTGACCTGACCAAGGGTTTAAACCTACAATGCATTTTATTCAGCAAAGCTTTTCAAAGTTCATCAGCCACATCTGAGAATCAACCAAAATCTACCTGAACAAGGTAGCGTCTCAAAATTTTAGACAAAAGGCAGGCCTTTCGAGATGGGGGATAGCTTTCAGAAGAGAGATCAATAGTAGCCTCTTTAAAGGGTGTAAGCACCGCAATCACGTTTGAAATAACACCCCACTCACTATCAGTGAGTATGAGGTTCACTTTACCGAGAAGCGCAAGCAAGCTTGTTACCGACTCTTTCAAATACTGTAGACTACGCAACATAGTGCGAAGCGAATTCCATCTAGTGGTCACATCAGATTTAGTTTTTTAGTGCAAACATTGTTAATAGAGATTTGAACCTGGCGCAACTTGTCGATAGCTACAAGATTACGTCTGAAAAAGCTGACAATATTTCTAGCCTTTTGGACGAGAGGCAACAATTCAGCAGTATCATTAATAGCGCCCCCCACATCCAACTTCGAATATTTGCGAAGCACGAAACATGTGTCCATCCTGTACCTACTTGCGATGCAGCATCCTTTACGGCCCGAACTACATTTGCTCCATTAACAGTTACTACAGCAAAAACCTTTTCATTGATCCCCCACCCAGTGACAATTTTCATAAGATGAACCTTATTGGCATCAGCAGTATATGTTTTTTTCAAACTGAGAAAATTCACCCCTTCCGATCGGCTAGTTTAGCTTTGAAAACATTCAAAATCCGAACTTTTCATTGCAAAATTATTTGTTGTGAACTTTTTATTCTCAGTCGGTAATAATTCACACGTATCTGACTCGGGAGCCGAAAGTAAATTCTTGCGAAAAAGATGCCAGGGTAAGATGTAAGATAAGGATAAATAAAATTCAAACCTGCAAAGAATCTCGAAGGTTTATGCTGAAAATTTGCAGAATTTTCATGTGGTGGATTTTCCGAAGGAAATATAGGGGGTTAGAGACCCCTAAGAAATACCAGTTTCGATATTTGATATCGATATTTGGTCCGGTATATCGATATGTCAATATCGATATCAAATATCGCCCAACACTACCAGTTTAAACTTTTCTGGTGAAAGGTGCTATGGAATCAAGTACCTTTTTTTACGGACTTAATATAATTTAAGGACTATTGTAGAAGAGATTAGTCACATCCACTTCTTGAGACAGGAATAAGTTGCAAAATTTCATCTGTTTACAAGTGCTTTTTATTTTTAATTATTGAATATTTAGAAGTGTGTCTTAAGGTTTGATTGACTAGGGAGTGCATAAATGTAGTAATTAGAGGAGCCTTCGTGTGCAGTTCAGTTTTAGTTTAGGTTTCTGTCAGTTTTTGGTGATTCATTGAAGCTTCGGAAACATTAGACTCTGTAATCTCATTTTGTGCCTTTGGTTCAGAGTTCAAATTAATTGCTTATGAAGAGATTTCTCGATCACACAGTATAAAAGTCTGACGGTATGTTCTGGCTGTAAAGATATGCATTGAGGGCATAGGTGAATTTGACTGCTACGAAATATGGAACTGTAACACGTAGATCCAGGTCAGGATCAGAAGCCTCTGTTTGGACTTTACAGAGTCGCAACCAACTTAATATGGTTGCAGAAGGATTTGCTCAAAGAGCAAGGAGGTTTACATCGTACCGTTTCGGTTCATACCACTGTTTACCGGAAAGACGTAGAAGCATGTTACTGTTGAACTACCTACAAGAGGAGACACCCTGCACTAAGCTCTTAACGAACAGCTGTGTAAGACGCTGTACCTCCGTATTGAATAGTCGCCAAGGAATGCTATTCCTGAAAATCTGTCTGTTTAGTGTTTTAATAGAAATTTCAACAGACAACTCAAGAGAGGAAACATCTGTAAATGTTTTACTTATGGCATATCAGGCCCTAAGTTTTCTAGGGGTTTGATGTCCTTAACTTTGTCACAAAAAGCGTCCATCGGTTCTGGTTTCGCAATTAAAGATCCACAATAAAAAAACATCCCACTAAATCCTGGGATGTTGTCTATTTGTTTCTGCAACTGCATGCAAAATTTATCCGATTAGATACTGTTTCCGTAGGTAATATCTTCTGACCAGGAACTAATTGACTGCTCCCTTAAACATGTTTGTCATAGGCTATGTAAATAAATTTCTATTATTAACAAAACTTGCTTTTCGGCATGAGTGCCTTCCTGTCTACATACCCAGGGGCGTCGTTTCAGGGGGGAGGGTGGACAAGGGGGGGGGGGGCAGTTACCCCCCCCCCCTCCCCAATGATTGGAAAAAATAAATTATAAGTTGGATTTTATTCATTTGCATTAAACATGGATGGTCTTATTTCTGAAAATTAAAACCCAACTTGATTAGAAAGTCAAATATTATTAATAAAACCAGACATACACCTACGAAAGGTTAGGTAATCTAGCTCAGAAAAATCCAAAATAGCAAACTAAACATCCCAAATCATGAGTTTCATGCAACACACATCTACGAAAGGTTCAGGAACCTAGCTAAGAAAAAGTTATTGATAAAATCAGATGTATTTTAAACTGGGATGTTCATATTTCTGAAAACTAAAACCTAACTTTATTTTAAAATATGCAAAAAATGTACCCAATTATTAAAAGAAATCAAATATTATTAATAAAATCACATGTATTTTAAATATGGATGTTCTTATTTCTGAAAATTAAGACCCAACTTTATTAGAAAATCAAATATTATTAATAAAACCAGACATACACCTACGAAAGGTTAAGAAACCTAGCTAAGAAAATGTTATTAATAAAATCAGACATACACCTACGAAAGGCTAGGAAACCTAGATCAGAAAAGTCCAAAATAGCAAACTAGACATCCCAAGACATGAGTTTCATGCAACACACATCTTCAAAGGTTATGAAATCTAGCTAAGAAAATGTTATTATTAAAATCAGATGTATTTTAAACTGGGATGTTCATATTTCTGAAAACTAAAACCCAACTTTATTAAAAAAATATGCAAAAATGTATCCAATTATTAAAAGGAAATCAAATATTATTAATAAAATCAGATGTATTTTAAACATGGATGTTCTGAAAGTAAAACCCAACTTTATTAGAAAATCAAATATTATTAATAAAACCAGACATACACCTACGAAAGGTTAAGAAACCTTGCTAAGAAAATGTTATTAATAAAATCAGACATACACCTACGAAAAGTTAAGAAACCTAGCTAAGAAAATGTTATTAATAAAATCAGATGTATTTAAACTTGGATGTTCATATTTCTGAAAACTAAAACCCAACTCTATTAAAAAATATGCAAAAAATGTACCCAATTATTAAAAGAAGTCAAATATTATTAATAAAATCAGATGTATTTTAAACGTGGATGTTCTTTTTTCTGAAAATTAAAACCCAACTTTATTAAGAAATCAGATATTATTAATAAAACCTGACATACACCTATGAAAGGTTAGGAAATCTAGCTCAGAAAAGTGCAAAATAGAAAACTAGACATCCCAAATCACGAGTTTCATGCAACACACACATCTACGAAAGGTTAAGAAACCTAGCTAAGAAAAGTCTAAAATAGTAAACCAAACACCCCAAATCATAGATTTCAGACAACACACTCCTATGACAGGCTAAGAAACCTAGGTCAGAAAAGCGTTAAATAGTAAACCATGCACCCCAAATCATAGGTTTTAGACAACACACATCTACATTCGTTAAGAAATTTTTTATGCTTTAATTATGTTTTATATCATTCTAAGACATGTAAAAAAAAAAGTTGAAATAAAATTATCATGTTAAAAAATAAACTTCAAAAAAATATAAAAAACGGGGGGATGGGCCCAAAAAGTTGGAGTTGAAGGGGGCCTTGGAGGTTGGGAGAGAGGACCTTGGAGGTTGCGGTCCTTGGTGGCTAGGGTCATTGGTGGTTGCGGTCCTTGATGTTCAAATCTATAAGCGTCGCACTAATCCCATATTGTTAGCTTGTTCATTCTAAGACATGTAAAAAAAAGTTGAAATATAATTATCATGTTAAAAAAAAATAAACTTTAAAAAAGCATTAAAAAATGGGAGGATGGGCTCAAAAAGTTGCAGGGGGCTCCTTGGAGGTTGGGGAAGGTCCCCCTTGGAGGTTGGGGAGAGGGGACCTGTGAGGTTGAGGTCCTTGGTTGCTAGGGTCATTGGTGGTTGCGGCCCTTGATGTTCAAATCCATAATCGTCTCACTAATCCCATATTGTATACTTGTTCATTCTAAGACATGTAAAAAAATTTGAAATAAAATTATCATGTTAAAAAATAAACTTCAAAAAAAGTATAAACGAAAATTGGGGGCGGGGCCAAAAAGTTGGCGGGGGGCTCCTTGGAGGTTGGGGAAAGGGGAACTTGGAGGTTGAGGTCCTTGGGGAATAGGGTCATTGGTGGTTGCGGTTCTTTATGCTCAAATCCATAATCGTCTCACTAGTTGATTTCTTAGGATTTCTAAGGATTGTTTTGAATTTCTTTATTAGTATCAACTTTTTAGTATACTAGAATGTTAAAGCATATTTTATATTGACAACCCTGCTTAAATGGTACTTGTGTATTATACAGAACACAGTCGAGAACCACCAAAATAAAAAATAATATGTATCTTTTAATAGAGTAAGCATTCCCTGAGATGCCTTACCTTATTCGTTTCTACTTTCAAATTCCCTAAAATGTCAATTAATCTCTGACGTTTCCTATGTTCTGGCAACTGTGCACAGATACATTTTAAATTCCTATGAAGCCTTCCAAATTTATAAACATATCTCATGGAGAAATTGTGTCAAACAGATATGTTGTCCCGTTAGTATTTCTAACTCCCTGATAAGAATATTCACGATGTGAAATTTCCTTATCTGATGATGTCACATGTCCCGGTCGTTGATCTTGTTCGTACACGGATTCTAGTCCTCTGATTGGTTGTCATCTTGTTAGTTTAGTATGTTAAGGGCGCCCTCTTGTTAGTTCTGTGCTATAAGGTCTTCCCCTACTTATAAAATCGTTTTTTGAGATGCAGTGAAGGTAAGAAGTTGCATGGGTACCTTATTCTTTTTTACAGTTTAGCAAGTGTGCCATCTCCGAACTATGATATCCCAGCAAGTTGACAAGCTCTATGTAGTTGCCCCCGTCATGATCGTTTCCTTGAAAGGCCAGTTATCGCTTAACGAGTGTGATAATGATATCTGTTAGCATTCTTACGATTTTCCGATTTCTCTCTTTTTTTCTCTGCTTCAGCGTCTTTGCTCCGCTTTTCTTTGTCGAATAAATATTGCAGCGAAGCCATGCATTTGAGTCAAATGACTTGATAACTCAGACATACTCACACGGGTGCTATCCTTGAGGGGGAGGGATTTCGTTTAGATTGCTTGATAAAAACACAAAAGCGCCCACTTCTACTGTAATTTAACTTATGTCTGGAGTTGGAAGCAAGGACATGTCCAAGATGTTTATTTGAAGGTCATTAATTTTTTTCGGCGGGGAGGGGTTAAATTGGAAAAAAATTCTAAACCGTAAAAAAATAATTATATGCATTCTTGTTACTTTCTTACGAGTTGACAAAAATCTTAGGAATATGGAGGGGAACCCGGTACCCCTTCCCCCCCCCATTGATGCGGCCTTGGCTAGAAGCTTCATATCATTATAGGTAAGATTCCTTGTTGATTGACTGCTGATACTTGTAATTTCTTTTTTTAGCACCAAATCGAGTGAAAGCCATGGTTTTAGAATGTCTAAACTACTATGGCTTTGTTAACTTCATCCAAGGAAGTGAAGATCAATCATTTTTTATCGAATCACTAAATTCATGGGAAGAAAGAAATATCAGAAAAGCAGAGCATGAAGTGTTGTTGCAACACTTGATAAACGAGATTGATCGAGAGAAAATGAACAGAGAAAAAGATCGAATAACTAAAGAGGCCATGGAGAGGCAACATGAAAATCTACAAAAAGAAGTAAAAATTTCAGGTCTTTTTTGGTAGAAGTTCTAAGTACTGATATTAGGGTTTACATTTTGTTAATTTCATATCTTAGTCAACTGCATCTTTATGATAAAAATTTATTTTGTCTCTTTAGAATTCTCCCAAGACTTTTGTTTCTTACATGCCTGAATATAACCACTTTTTTTAGTCTTTCAGTTTCGAAATCAAGTGTTAGGAAATCCGTGGGGTTTCCATCCTTAGCTTGGGATCTTGGAAGAAGCATTTGTAGAACATAATCCTAAAAAGGATATTAACTATAACTATATAATATTTTATTCAATATCTTATTGTGATTTTTTTGGGGGGGAGGGGGGGTAGAAGTACTGAAGAGTGACCTCAGGGATTGCACTTCCGGTTAATTGGATATCCCAGCTAATTATGTCTTTTTGATAAAAAAAACTTCATTCTTCCCTGGGAAATATGAAGTTTTTATATCCCAACATACGTTACTTTTATACCAGAGTAGGAAAAATTTTTTTTTCGCCTAAAAAGGCGAAAAAAAATTGATGACCCTTCAGCCAGGAAGTGCGATGGGGGGCTGGGGGCCTGCCATCCTGTGCTTTTGCACGTCCTTCCCCACTCTATTTACTTTTCCCTTATTTATCCAGTTACCCATTTAGAGCTGGGTCGACTGTAGCTGAGTTTACAAAGTCACGCCTCTGGTCCCTGTTCTAAAGCAAATAATCCGTTACACCAGGACCGAACCTGTGTCCGTCCTCATGGACAAAGGATTTCAAGTCCAGCGCGCTAAGCACTCGGTCAGGTTTTTAGGAAGAAGCATACATAAAATATAATCCTAAAAAAGAATATTAAACATATATGTTTTTTATTTCACATCCTTGAGTTTTTTTTCTTGCGGATTTCAGAAGTTCTGAGTTTTGACTGATATCAGAGTTTGCGTTTCAAATAATTGAATTTCTCAGCTAACTACACCTTTTTGATAAAAATCTTCTCTTGTATTTGGAGAATTCTTTAAAGATGCCTTTCTTTCATATCGGAGTACGACCTCTTTTTTCGATCACCCAAAATATGAGTGTGAACCACCATAAGCCCCAAATTCACAAAAAAGTAGTAATTTGTGGGATTCTCTCCAAGGTGCCATTCTTAAGACTAAGTAAAAGACCGAAAATCTAAAAACAGAATGACAGAAAAAGATACAGTAAAGTTTGATTAGAAGACGTTTGCTGTACTTTCTCCCTCTTTTATACGTCTTTGCATACCCTATCTATTTTTGTTTTATTGTTTTTTTTTGTTTTTTTTTTTGTAACTAATACCGAAATAGTCTGCTGACGCAAATTCGGAAGTCTTAAATTACGACACTGGTGACGTTGCAATTGAAAGTACTGTATTTGAATAGCAGGTTTTGAACTAACTTGGCATAGCAATTATGAGTTATGGAAGAAATCTGATTGTGCTATTGAACAGAGAACAAAAAGTGGTACTGACAGGTTTTAATTGATAAAGACTGTTATTGAAAAGATTTCTTTTTTTATTGCCAAAGGAAGTTTTCTCAGGCAATTGCTTAAAAATGCTGTTATTCGAACACATACTCAAAACTCCCGACTTATTTTTTGCAATTAGTATGAAAATTCATATTAAAAAAAAATACTAAAGACTAGATTCAGTTTTAAAAATAACAAAAAATTCTTCATAATTAAAAATAAATTTTACGGTTTTTATACAAAAATTAAAGGATAGAAAATGTGATCACTTGTTCAAATTAAGTAGGCTTAGTACAAAAAATCGTCATATATCATATATTTCGGATGTGAAAGTTTTAAATTCTTTTCTCAGTGTAATGAAATCTACCAAAAGCTTGGTGTATTAAAACAATATATATTGTAGGTAAGGCTCTACCTAAGGGGGTGGTACCAAGTTTGAACCTCCCCCACTCCAAATATGTGTCCGACCTGTAAAAACATAACTAGAACACATAAGTAAAATATTATGCTTTTTTTTAAGTTTTTGTTATAAAGCCTTCCCCCGAGCAATAATTCTGTATACGTCTTTGCTTATAGGGATAGTAATACGCTAAGAATCTGAAAGATATGTGAATGGTTTTGTTTCATTTGCTTTTCTCGTGGACCGTATTTAAACATGTTTGATACTGCAGAAGTAATGGCGGAAAATGGTCAATCAACTTCAATCGAAATAACAATACAAAGGTTAATTTCTAATAGAGGCTTTGAATCTGAAGGTTGGGATCACACTGTTGTCGTTCAACTGACCTGTTCCATGGCTAGGCCACTAATTGATTTAGCATTACTGTTCTATGTAAATCTTCGTTCATACATTTGGTTGGGTCAGTTTCAGAACGTTTAAGGATAGTAATGACATGATTTTGATTCACTCTTTTACCAGAGAAATTCTCTAGTAGCCTACATTCCTTTTTTCTGTGCTAATATCCCTAATAGAAATAACTCGAAATTTGTTAGACAAAATAAAACGTGATTAAAACTAAAATGCTTGAAAACTTGGATTTTATATAATAAAAAATCGTAATGTACAACATTGATCCTGGACCGCCCAATTGTTCCAAAAACGGTACAGATGTACGTTATTGGTGGCCCTGGATAGAAAGAAGAGAAAGAGGTGAATACTCATGATGTTGCTTATACTACACTACTATTTAACAGTTTCTGCATATTTATATTAAAAAAGATCAAACGTTATCTAATAAACTATTTATTATTTATCTAATTTCAAACCAGAAAAAAAGTTCATAAACAAGCATATAAATTCAAGTAATTGTCTGGGGGGGGGGGGGATATATACAAAACTATATATACATATATGTCGAAAATATCACAAAAGTTTACAAGATTAGGCTATTTTTATGGCAATACTATGACGTGATCCTTAGCTTTCAAAAAATATCTCCATTACTTTTTTTTCGGGTTTGTGTATATAGGAAATATTGTGGAGTTGGTGTGTCTTATTCCTTAGTAAAAATGCCCACCCGACGTAATTTACATCACAATAATGATATTTGTATGACAAATTAGACGTATTTATTGGTTGTTAATAATAACTTTATTTATCAATATATATATACTTATATACGTAATTATAAATAAAACTTATTTCTGTTGACTTGAAATATAGAATTATAAATCAAAACACGTGATTATACATTGTCCTTAACGTCAGCTATAAGAAAAGTGTAATGAAAGTTTGTGTTAAGTACAGTTTTACACAAGTTCCATCTAGATTAACATGGGGAAGTGTAAAGTTTCAGCTCCCCCACCCACCCCGCCCGAGCAATAAAAGTAGCCTAATGTTTGTGGTGTTTCCTTTCATTTAATGGTAGACGTATTCATAGGTGGTTAATATTATCTGTAATTACTAATCATGCATACAGCATACAGCAAAACTCAATGTTGCTTACATAAATTATGCGATTTTAATTTTAAAATGTGACCACGTATTGTCCTTAGTGTCGGCTATCAGCAAAGTGTGATTAGTTCTTATTAAAACAACGTTACATTAGCCCTATCTAGACTAATAAAGAGAGGTGCAAAGTCCCCCCCCCCCTCATCCGTCTGAGAAGTGAAAATAGTCTGACTTTCATTGGTTTGTTCTTTCGTTTAAGGGTGATCGCAAATGTTTTCTGTTTTTCTCCTGTTTGCCTTTGATAATTCATACCTTCAATAATTTCTCCATAAGTTTACAGGACCCAACATTCAATATAGCTTATTGTGATCACAATTGATTTTCATCACTAATAACCAATGAAAATCATTCATATTGGAAGGGACTGGTTATAATTGGCTGCCAGTGACAAAAATCAGTTACAATCGGTTGTGAAAAGTTATATTGAATGCAGGGAAGATCACATATATTATTATAACAATGCCTCCCGCATAACCAAAGTGGTTTTAGCTCACCCATTGCAGGTATAATGAAGGAACGGCGTTGGCTTAGATATGTCTCCAGGAGGCATAAATACATTTTCTTGAAAAGGTATTCCCTGGAAGGTCTGTTCCACTCATTAGGAGGAAGCAAAAAGGCGTCCCAGTTTATGATGTGATTAATAGAGCTGAAATGTACGCCAACGTGTCAGTCTCTAACAACTTACCATGACAAAACTTGGTTGCGGTGTCTTTAAGTTTTACTCCCATAACAAAGTCTTTAAAGGTCAATAGTATAAACAGGTTTCTCTTACAAAATAGGCAACATCATAAAGGCACGACTCTTCACATACCATAAAGTAGAAGCTATTCTTCTTCAATCTTGGGAGATAAAGTATAAATAGATCTGAAACAATCTGCATATGTCAATGTTAGAAACTACTCATGATATATGCTTTAAACCTTTTTTTTGTATAGCACTTGCATTTCCAAATTACAGTTCCACTTTTTTAAAGTAAGAACTGAACTTTTTCTTCAAGATTTCTTTTTGTTCATGTTTGATTTACGCATGACACGAGTAACTTGATGGAGAAGGCAGTACTACAATTTCTACTTAGAATTCACACAAGTGATGATCTATAGCAGCGACTCAGGGAAGACATTGATCCAACATTGATCATGTCAAAGAAAAGTAATTTGATCATGTCATGTTATGTCATGTCAGGGATGATCATGTCAAAGAAAAATTTCTACTTAGAATTCACACAAGTGATGATCTATAGCAGCGACTCAGGGAAGACATTGATCCAACATTGATCATGTCAAAGAAAAGTAATTTCCTATCAAATTTTGCTAGAATAAACGGGTGCGGTAGGTAAATTGTATAAAACAGGCTTTTTCCGAAGAGATTGAGTGTTATAGGCAAGGACGCATCCATTATTTTTGTTCGTGGGGGAGGGGGTAAAAAATTTAACGCATTAAAATTCTGTTTATATGCATTTTGTTACGTTTTATGAGTGGGACAAAATTTTGAGGAGCTGCAAACCGTGTAACCTCACTCCCCTGGATACAACACTGTCTATAGATAATATTCTCGTGGTCGTATGTTTTTTATGTTAAGTGTGGAAGGATCCGAGACTGATTTAGCACAGTTGGCAATGTGACATCTATCAGTGATTACTAGACCCCAAATGTCTGTAGAATTATAGTGAGAAATCCAAAGGTGATTTAAATTTTCCGTGTACAGAATGCATATTATGATTGGCCGGCGAAAGGCTATATGAATGTAAAGCAGTGTTGGCTCACTCCAAACGGCATTTTTGCTTCTATTAAAATTTGTAAAGTAGGTTAAAAGGCTGGCAAAAAACAGGGCTATACCTTTTTTGTATTTTCATTAAAAAAATCCTCCTCCCCTCCCCCCACGTTTTCGCAGGTTGGTGCCACTCTAAGTTATCAAGAAATACTTCTTTTTTTAATGCGAATTTGCTTTCAAAAAGACATAGTAAGGGCTAATATGCTATGTTTCTTTGAGGCCCTCCCTATTAAGAGGCATAAGGGTTGTTACTACTGGTACTCATCGTGGCACAAATCCACCTGAGGGTACTACAGCTCAAAGCTCTGTTAGTTTCTCGGCTGTATTTAATTCAAGAGGTTCCATTAGATCAAAAATGAGTTGCAAGTTTTAGGCATAGTCCTTGGAGTTTCCAGGCTTCATTATGTCTCCTTTCCGCGTAGGTCAGCTGAGCCGCGTCAGCCATGTTATTTTATGGACAGAAACTCGTTTTGGTGTCATCTTTGTATGAGGGCGTTAATTGGTGCATTACTTTAAGAATTCTCAGGAAGTAAAAATACTATTGTTATGGTTTTTCAGTAAGTTTTTGTTAACTTTAATAATTTTTATAGTTGTAATTACTATTTTAGTAGGTAATAAAATTACTTACTAAAATTACCGATTTGAAGATATTTGGTTCAATTATAGGTGAAAGCTCTTACCCTTGAGCAAAAGTCCCTGGAAGATGAGAAAGCAAGTATTAAAGCAACTATTATAAAACATCAGCAAGAAAGTGATGAATATGATGAAGAAATTAGAAAGGTACGTCTTTACTTTTTATAGTGGAAATTTCCTAATGGCAACATGATACTTAAAGCCAACAATCCTCGCCATTCCATAAAATCATGTTGAATAATAAAGAATTGGATTTTATACTGAGCAATTCTGTTATAATTAGTGTTGGGCGATAATTTGATTAAATTATATAGCGATACATCGATATTTTTGATTTCGATATTCGATATATCGATTTCGACATTTCTTACCACTTTTTTTTTGCTCAGATTAACTTTAGGATTCGGCAAAATTCAATAACATAGCAATTCCAAATCCTCGCCATTCCATAAAATCCTGTTGTAATAGTGTTGGGCGATAATTTGATTAAATTATATAGCGATATATCGATATTTTTACTTTCGATATTCGATATATCGATATAGAGATTTCGATATTTCTTATCACTCTTTTTTGCTCAGATTAACTTTAGTGTTTGGCAAAATTTAGTAACATTCAATAACAAAAAGATCATTTTATGCAATTTTTTTTTCAAATTTCGAATAAAATGCATAAAATCTTCTATTGCATGAACGAGTATTACAAAAACCCTGATTTGGAATTCCTTGGGCTCAGGATAACGAAAAATAGGCCACCGGCTATTTTTGGCTATTCAAATCAGCAACATTTCATTATTTTCCACTGAGAATTGGTTCAGCCTTTCAGTGATTTAATAAATAAAAAATTGTTTTTTTTTCGACTGAAAGTAAGGAGCAACACTAAAACTTAAAAGAACAGAAAGTGTTCTGTATATGAGGGGTATAACCCCTCCTCAATGCCTTGCTCTTGACGCCAAGGTTTCTTTTTGTATTTAACAATCTTCTTACTCTAATAGACGGCTCTTGTGTTTCAGGAGTTTTTTTTTAAATATTTGGGACAAAGTTAAAAAATAGCGTAAAGAGCGAGGTATTGAAGAGAGAGATTTGCCCTCATTTACGTGATAATTTTTGTTCTTTTTAAGTTTTAACATTGCTCCTTAGATTTAGTTGAAAAATTAGTTTTTTATTTAATTTCTGATCGTTTTTGAAATAATTCCAGAAAATTCACCTTTTATGTCCATGGAAAATCCCTCCCCCCCCCCTCCCAAAAAAACTCCTCCTTGGAAAGTTCCTCTCGCGTAAGATCCCCCATCCCCCAGACAATCCCATCCTTGCTGAAAACTCTACCAAAAAATTTCATGCGGACAATGCCGCCAGGAAAATTATTTTTAGCCTACTTTCTTTTGAAAAAAGGATTATTTATCTTCTAATTTCTAACCGCTTTCAAAACATGCCGGAAATTTTCCCTCCGTGGAAAATTTTTACTGGAAATTCTCTCCTCCCAATGTCTCAATGGAAAGTTTGTTCCCGTGAAATTTCCCATGGAGAATCTCTCCCGTGGAACCCGCCCCCCCCCCTCCAAGAAAAAATCCCCCGGACATCGCAACTCTTTTGAAAGTTTTCCCTGGGCAATTTTCCCGGAATATCTCCATATGGAAAATTAAATTTGCACAGAGAAAGCAAATCAAATAAAGAGAATGTTGTATAAGAATTCTGGTAAATTCCCCCGTGTATAGTTTCCCTTTGATAGTTCTTCCTCGTAAACTTCCCTCACCATGGAAAATTCTCCCTTGGAAAATCCCCCCACATAAAATTAACTCTCCCCAGAAATGTCTGTTTACTTCCCAATAACAAAAACCATATGTAAACACTAGACAACTTTCAAAACTTACAACCCTTTTCTCCACGGACTTGCAAGGTCGTGTCATCCCCAGAGGCAGGATACTCGACCTTTCAACTATGCTGATTAAAATGGCTATCTCAAAATTTTGACCGGATGACTTTGGTAAAAAAGGAGCATGGGAGGAGGGGGAATCTAGTTGCCCTCTAATCGGTTTGGTCACGAAATGGGGAGCTAGAACTGTAATTTCCGTTCGAGCGAGCCCTCTCCTGGTTTTTTATGACTATTAGTTCGATACAATCATCCTTGCAAAAAAAAAAAATAACAAAACAGAACAAATAAACACGCATCCGTGATCTTTCTTCTGGCAAAACTTACAAAATTTCACATATTTTCAGATGGAAGCTAGAATCCATTACAGTATGGTTCTCTGATATGCCGAATCTGTGATTTTTATTAAGATGAGTTGACTTTTTAAGGGCGTTCCCGCCCTTTCTCAAAAATCAAACAAATTTCTTCAGGCTCGTAGCTTCTGATGGGTACATAAAACTTGATGAATTTTATATATCTGGAGTCGGCAAAAAATCCAATTCAGTTGATGTATTTATTATTATAAAAATTCCGTGTTTTACAGTTTCGGTTGCTATTTGGCCGAGTTGCTCCTTACTTAGAGTATGTTGCCACGAACAATTTGCTTAGCTAACCAGGCTTGGAATCCATTCTTAGAAAGGACATTGGTGGCGGGTATGGACAATAATTTTTGACAACTTTGTATAGGTATTTCTGAGATCCATATTACAAGACTTCCACGACTTAAGTGGCTCAGTTTTACTTGGAACTAAAGACTCCATACTGAAAATCTAGAGAGCTGTGACAGATGTAGATGATGACGAAGTTTGTCTTGCATTGACTACTAAAACTTCATCGTGTGATCCCCAAAAACTGGCTTGATTCTTGATTCAGCACTTGTATCTACTGATACAGGTTTCAGCAAGGCCCAATCCATATATTTTGCTATTTTACTCTCAACTTGGAGAAGATCGTCCGGGGTAATATACAATTTCTAGAAACATAGATTGAGGTATGTGGCAACCGTGAAGAGTGTGATATGAACAAGGCCTATAATTTTGGAAGGTATTTTATCTAGCCAAGCCTTTTAGAGGTTCTCAGCAGCATTTGAGAGCCCACCCTCGTTAGACATAGTTTGAGAACGGGCTATGCCATCTTATGGCTACAGTTGTGCATGCTGTGTATCTTCTTATATCAGTCAGTATATTGAATAGGTTATTCTTCTTCGCGGCCATTTTCAAAACAATTTCTATGTTGGATCTTTTCTGCTGGACGTTCACTGGTAGATACCAGAAAAATGCCGAAAGAAAATCGTTTTCGATATCGATATTTACGGTTTGATATTCGGTATCGATAATTAGTGTGATATATCAATATTCGATATCGCCCAACACTAGTTGTAATGAGCAATTAGGATAGAATTGAGAACTGTTTACCGAAATGACATAAATAATTGCAAAAATAAAAGAGATGTTTCTTATTAATATTAAAAGTGTACTCGTTTGCTAAATGTTTTCCAGCGAAATTGTCTACAGATTGTTTTGGATACCCAACTGACTGACCATATCTCAAGGTGTAGGCTGTACGGAAAGTGTGGTTCAATCCTGCTTTCTAGGGGTATAATGAGAGAAAGGTTCAGATGGCTAGGGCACTACGGATATTGCCAAAGATTGTCCTTTTTGGCCAACCGTCTAGGGCTAAAAGAAAAGCAAGTCCTCCTCGTTTGGGTTGGGAGGATGTCGTAATGAGAGATTTAAGGGATATAGGAACTGCCTGGGAGAGTGCAAAGAGGGAGGCTTTGAATAGAAGGGGATGGAGGAAGAGTGGGTGTGCCTGTGTGGGCCTCAGGCGCCTTGGTGCTTTGATGAGTTTTTTTATTAGTATTAGTTATAGTAGTAGTAACCTTTATCTTAACCTGTAACTCAACTCCTAGCCCCCAATAAACACGGAAAAAATAATTAAAAGAAACACGAAGATAAATCCTATTGGATATTTTATACCAGACATTTTGCCTGTATTTTCGAACAAAAGTAGAATTTTTCTGAATCCTTTCTTTTTTCTTCTTTTTTTTCTTTTTTTGTCTTACTTTCTCTTTGGCTGCTCAATTTTACAAGCAGGGAGAATTTTCCAGAGTTAACTGAGCCCCTCTCGGTGGTGTCAAGGTGTCCACCATTGTTTTCCCCATCCCTATTACCCCACCCGGTAGTTTCAGACTGATTTGGGCAGGCAGTACTCATCCCTCAGAAGAGAGGGGAGAGTCACCCACCACTCGCCATCTATTAGTGACATTTGTTATTTAGAACCGGTATCGGCGAGAAAACTTCTTTTCTCCATCTTTGGATTACTGTTGAAGGAATTTTTCTTTTCGTCACGGTCAATACTTCGTTCGCCCAATTGTATTGATCCCTCTCCCCACCCCTGAATTGATTTTGGCAGCCTGCCATGACTTGGAACCCCTGGGATAAATCTCGGCCAACGAAATACCGTGCCTCGTGACGAAACACTGAGCAGGACGGTGAATGGTTGGATAGTAACTGAAACGAATTTTTTGATCTGAATGTGGTGGTGTGCAAATAAGTTCGAGCCGTTTTAACAACAGAGTGCGTAACGTGTTTATTATTCTATCAATCTGCATTTTTAAACATTCATTGGAAAGCTGTTGTCGTTAGAGTAGAGTAAGGTAGAATTTTTATTTAAAACACATACGTAAATAAATGTCACAAAACAGTGCACATGCCTGGTGGCATACTTTAGCGCTGAAAATATTGCCAGCAAAAATACGCAGCCATTTTCTAACTAAATTTTACAACAACGAAAAAGAAAACCATAATAAACAAAATGCTTAACTTGTCGTAAGATAATTCTTCACCAGTCTTAGAAAATATCGCTTGTTGCTGCATTCTCGAAATGATGCTGGAATTGAGTTCCAGATTTTTGGCCCAGTGTGAAGGTGTTAGGTACACATATCAGTATAAGTTTTTTAAGTTAAAGGACAATCAAAAATATTTTTACTTTATCGAATATGGCGAATTTTGTAGCGGATAATGTGGTTTTGTGGGAGGTTTTACTTCAGTGTGGAGAAAGATACTTCCGAAAGTCATCATATTTTGATGGAAATATATGATGATCATGGTTTAGCTGAATGAACGTGTTGAAAGTGGTTTACACGGTTTTAAACTGGCAATTTTAACCTTGAAGACAAGGAGCTTGTTGGAGCAAGAAAAATAGTTTGAAGATGAAGAATTGGAGCTAGTGCTTTATGAAGACGCATCACAAGCGCAGGAAGAGCTATATGGCTAAAATTCATGGCCATTTTTTTTTCGATTCTGTTTTGCTGCTTCTGGCTCAGTATTGGATCAGTATACTCTGTCTCAGTGTTTGCTCAAATATTGTTTGTTTTGAAATAAGTGTATTTTTCATTTTTATTTTAATTTCTTCTCATTGATAATAAATTTCATACAATTTAATTGATGTGATAATGTGAGGTCTAACACTTCGTTCGGATATTTTAAGTTCAGACTCATCAAAGAATTTTTTCCCAAAATATTAGTTTATTTTTCAAAATAATTTGAACAGTTTTAAGAAAAAAAAACATCATAAATATTAATGAAACTAAGATTGTTTTTTACTCTGTTTGAGATATACTACTTCAAGTCGCTAGTATTTTGAAAGTTGTTATTTTGCTTCAAAGTAATATTCGATGTCTGGGGACCTGGTTCTCATCAGTGTCTTGTATTCTTTGCTGCTGTGTAGAAGAAATTTTAGTTATAATTAGTAAAAGTGGAGTTTTAGTAGTTCGAATACTTGCTTTTAAAAGTATTTCAAATGAAAATGTGAAAAATATTTTTATTTTTTTAATTTAGCCTATGCTCAAGGGCTGAGCATCTGTGTCTCTTTAAGTGCGTTTATTCTTTCTAGTTAGGTGTAATGATTGTAAGAGCAACAGTTGTAATAGGAGAATTTCAGAGAGAGAGAGAAGATCCCGTCCATTTATGGGTACACAAATTTTTTGCACGCTAGGGTTCCCTCGGCCCAGAGACTTACGGGTATAATTTTCAAACCAATCAGATCCAAAAAGCTTTTGGACCAATTGTTGGGCCCCTAAACAGCCTCCTCTCTAAAAAAAAAACAATAAAGAATAAAGACACCCTTGAATTAGGAAACGATATTTAAAAATTTTCAGCTGATAGGAAAGTATCATTCTGTGGCTTGTTGCCAGGTTCAAATTTGAAAGGAAATCATTTTTTGCTTTTATTGTTGTTCTATAATAGAAAAAAGGGCTAAGAAAAAAGTTTCAAAATTATTCAAAATAAAAAAAATATTGTTTTGTTTGTATTTGGGTCTACTTAGCATGTGAATCTACGGTTGTAAGATTGAAGCTATTGTGGAAAGAAAAGTCTTTGGTCCCTTTTTTTTGGACGGATGAATTTTATTTTTAGTTTTTCTTGTGCGTTAAGCTCATTTTGTTCTAAAGACCTAGGGATGTAAGTTTCAAGGTGATCGAATTTTTTTTCTTTTTAGGGCTACATCTGTGTGGGGGGGGTTGTAGTACCATGCTATCTAGAAATGTTGATCTGATTTCATCGAGGTTTATATGGTTGTGTAGGGGCAAAAAGGGGCGTGGTAGAAGGGGTGCCGTAAATCACTTTTGGGCCTTTAAAGAGCACTAGAACCTTCAATATCCAATCAAATACTTCCCTCATAATTTTATGTCATCGCCTTTTCCATACAAAGTGACCGAAAGAAAGCTTTTGGAAAACAGCTTTTGGCCGTTTTTTGATCTGATATTTTGGAGGAATAATTATTTTTTATTTATTCATTTGTTTTTTGCATTAGGCTCCTTTTCAAGGTGATCGCTTGTTCTGTTTTGTTTTTTTGTTTAGGGCTCCACTTGCTGTGAGGGGGAAGGGTTGTGTTATCGTGCTATCTGGAAATTTTGATCCGATGCTATGGGGGTTTATAGGGTTATGTGTGGGCATAAAAAAGCGTGTTAGTATGGGTGCCCTCTAATCACTTTGGCCCTTTAATAGAGCACTAGAAGCTTCAACACCCAATCTAATGACTTCCCTCCTCATTTTTTGTCACCGACGAAACAAAGTGACCAAAAATGTGGGGAAAAAATACATGTAGGGGGCACTGCACTCTTTAATAAGTCAATACTAGCGCTTTGATTTTTAATTAGAACCATATGAAGGGTTATGCTCCCTAAAAGGGTGCATCCAGGATTTTGTGGTTGTTTTTTTGTGGTGGGGGGGGGGGGTATTTTTTCGGAGGGGTTTTAGAAAAGGCTTTAAAAGTGCATCAAAAATGGGTTTGTATGCATTTCGTTAGGTTTTTACAAGTCTCACAGATATTTCGGGGGGGGGGCTTAAACCCGGGATTTTCATCCTGGGTACGGGCTTGATACCCTGTGTGGGTTGTTGTTTGAGTCTTGTTTTTATCCATCTACCGAATTATATTTGGAAATTTGACCTATATTCTTATAGGCTGAAAAATACAATGAAAAGGCATGACTCGCATGTGAAAATAGAAAATGGAAAAATTTACCTATTCTGTAGTGAGTTTTGATCTTTCTCTAAGAAAAACTCTGATTCCAGCCTAATCCTAGCTTGCTGAGTGGATGGATCTGAAACTAAGGAATTCAAGTATCTCGTCATTTTAGTGCAAGTTACGACAGTAAAATCGTTACAAAATTATAAATTTCACAAAGAACATAAATGTTGAAGGGGCTCCGATTTTTCTCCGGGCACCTATATTCTCAAGTTTCTCCAAATATTTTTATTGCTTCTGGCTACCAGGAATTCCGTGACAGGCTCGTAACAGACATGAGACAAAAGATAACACATATTCGATTTGACCCTGGGAAAGGGGCTTTCGGTTCGCTTTCTGTTTTATAGGTCTGATTATTATTTTTTAAATAGAAAATAAGATAAGAATTTCAAGCTCATAGCCTTTCGATCCTGACATTTTAATCTTAATAAGAATCCTAACATATCTAAATGTTGTTTTAACTTTCTGCTTTGTAAAGAAAATATAGCTTTGGAAAGAATTTTTTTCTGAAAATAAACATATATATATATGTATATATATATATATATATATATATATATATATATATATATATATATATATATATATATATATATATATATATATATATATATATATATATAATATATATACATATATATATATATATATATATATATATATATATATATATATATATATATATATATATATATATATATATATATATATATATATATATATATATATATATATATATATATATATATATATATATATATATATATATATATATATATATATATATATATATATATATATATATATATATATATATATATATATATATATATATATATATGACGGTGAATGTCCGAAATTCCTTTTTCTCTGCTTGGATTCAATTAGCTTTGTGAGTCAGCTTGTTCAGTCTTATGCAATCTATGATGGTAAAAGTTAAAGTTACTTTAGGTTAGAACAGGTTAGATTAGGTTAAATTTGATTATAAATATCAGAAATGGGTTAAAAACCTAAGCTAACCCAATTTAACCAAACCTATTCTAACTTAACCTGTCATCATCAAACCTTGCATTAAATTGAAAAAGTTGACTGGCAACGCTGAGCAAAATAATTATTGTTCTTAAAAGTTTTTTGGAGAGGGGAGCAAGAGAGGGTTTGAAGTAGGTCTCCCATGTAATTCCTGCCCTTTAAAGTTACGTTTTAGGTTCTCCTTTCTTTGTGACCCATCAAAAAGGAAATCCATGTGAATCATTTTTTGACACTCGAAATGTTTCAGGCTTTAATGGAAATAGAAAATCTGAAAGGTGAAATAGTTGAGTCCCCGGAGAAAGCTCAAGAGGAAATGAGAAGTCTTAAAGAACAGGTTGACCAAATTAAGGAGGAAGTTGCCAAAGCCCAGAGTATATTGACCGAAAAGAAAAGAACATCAGCTTTACGAGAAGAAGCAGCTTATTTGTCCAAAAAAGACGCAGAAATGCTGCAAAACATTATAGAAACAACAGAACAAGTCGAGTAAGTGTTACTGTCCCTTTCTTTATATCATCAAAAATAGTTTTTTTCTTTTTTAAATAAGTCACCCACATGAATATGGTGGAATTTAATTTCACTTACTAACAGAGATTAACCGATTTGAACTTTATTTGATATACTAGATGTATGCGTCCTAGATATACTCTCTCTCATAAATAGATAAATCTACGTAAATTGGCATTATCAAAATTCCACACCAATGTAGAAGAGTTCCTCAATCATACATGCTAACATAATTAGCTGCACTAACATAACTTTTTAAGGATTTCCCCCTCGGTGATTTCAATTCATAAAAAATCAGGAGGGGACAAAATATCGTTTTAGAAATCTAGGGGAGGGGGCAAGTCTATGGTTAAAAAAATTCCAATTTAAACGCCAAAAAAATGTATTTTAAATGAAAGTTACCCCCCCCCTCCCTCCCTTCCTCCAAAAGATATTTTCAAAAAAATAGGGGGAAGAGCACATGCCCTCCCTCTCGATCTATTACGTAAAAAAATCCTATTGGGAATGATTAGTGTCTCAAATTAATTAAATTATATTTGGTCTTAAATATTAAATAATTTGTTCCAGGTTAATTATATTAGTACCTTGCTAAAGTGTATCTAAATAAATTCAAAATTATCAAAGTTATATAACGGGAAAAAATAGTGACGAGATAATCGTCAGATTATCAAAAAATATCCATTTATATTTTTTTTAACGTTTTATCTTTGTTTGTATGATGACATTATAAACGCTATAAATAAGGCAGGGCATACGCGAGGGAGTGCTATTCTGAGGAAGGAAGTACATTTGAAGGTTGGAGGAGGGATACTAATTTGGACACACATAAAATATTTCAATTAAATGGAAAGTGTAATAATTTTTGTAAAGATCATATAAATTCTAGGGGAAGGGCACGGGCCCGAAGGCTCTGCATTAGAATTACAAAACGTCTATGAATGCCAGAGTCCTCCGTTGGATATGTTCAACTTCGTCTGCACTTAAGCTAAGTTTCAGTTCATGGGCGTATATAATGTTATGCTTCGTTTATTGCTACTTTGTACCGCTTTTTTTATGTAGTTGATATTTTCAATAGATAGATAGATAGATAGATATTTATTGCAACAAAAGCCTTTTCGGGCCATGGCAAAATAACAAAACAAAAATAAATACAAAAAAAAACACACATTAAATTAAACACAATTCATCAAAAAAGTTTCTCTATGTGCCATACCCACTCTTACAAATTTACCCAACCTTCTAAAATCATCATAATTTCTACTTTTTAAAATTTTTTCAAACCAATCCACCCCTCCAAAATCTGTTCAAAACACACTCAATATAGAGTCAAGGTGTCCGTATAAAGTGTAATTGACGCTTGATCTTTTTGGGGGGAGGGGTTTAAGAGGGGGTTTCATATTTATTTGTGGTAATTTCTGTCCCCTTCAGGTTTTACTTCATTATTCACTGTCGCTGGAATCAATGTTGTGTTATTTGGCTGTCAAGTTTTTCCAGAGTGTAGACAAAAATTGGTTTGACGTTATATTCGGGTTTCAGTTTTCATATATTCAGTTTTATATTTTTTTTTTTATGTCGATTTCGAGGCCATGTTAATTTTCGGCGTTGATAGAAACAAAGTATTTTATGTAGACGAAAGGAAAACAAAGAGCAAATTATTTTGAAACTTGAAAAAGGCAGTTATTGCTTTATATAAGACCCCAAACTTAACAAAAACATAAATTATTATGAATAACATATATATATATATATATATATATATATATATATATATATATATATATATATATATATATATATATATATATATATATATATATATATATATATATATATATATATATATATATATATATATATATATATATATATATATATATATATATATATGTATATATATGTATATATATATATGTATATATATATATATATACATCATATATATATATATATATATATATATATATATATATATATATATATATATATATATATATATATATATATATATATATATACATATATATGATGGCTTTCTTATATCTTGTGTGCAGCTTACATTTCTTGAAATCTCTCTCTCTCTCTCTCTCTCTCTCTCTCTCTCTCTCTCTCTCTCTCTCTCTCTCTCTCTCTCTCTCTCTCTCTCTCTCTCTCTCTCTCTCTCTCTCTCTCTCTCTCTCTCTCTCTCTCTCTCTCTCTCTCTCTCTCTCTCTTTCTCTCTTTTAATGTTTTTATTTTAATTATTTTGTGTATTGGTTAGAAAAACAATCAGAGACCATCAAATTATGCATGACCGGCTCAATGCTGGGAAGGAGATTTTGGCTCAGGCTGAAGCTAGAAAAATCAAAGCTCAACAGGGTGTAAAGCAAAGAGAAGAGAAACTTGTTGTCACAGAATCAATAATGCGGGCTAAGAGCCAGAGTGCAGCTGAAGAAATAGAAGAACTTGAACTGTAAGTTGGATCTTAGTCCCCCCAAAAAAACTTCGAACATTATTGCTCCTAAGGATCAAAGGATACTTTGGTTTGTTTGCCGCACGGAAAACAAAATAAAAACGTGTTTGTTTTTTTACCCAAGTACTGGCGAATATGGTTCTTTGGCTGTCTGTGAGAAAATTAAAGAAACATTAGATAAATACGTCAATATAAAGAACTAAACGATTCGTAGTGAAGTTAACATCACACGCACTAGAATTTGCAAATTTTTCTAGTATTTTTCATTTGCGAGTTGAAAAAACTGAGTATGGAGATCCCCTTAGGCAAGATATGATTTTCTAAATTTAAAAATATAACAATAATTGTTATTTTGTCATGCTAATGCTGGAATATTGGTATATCTTGATTGTTATGTTATTATTGTTATTTTCAAGACAAGTGAACTTTGAAAAAAAGCAAAAAAAAATTGCATTAATAATAGTAAATTTGGCTTCACAGTGCGAATATTTTGGCTTCAAATTCAAAAGCCTAGGATAACTGAAATAAGCCTTAGGATTTAAGGAATAGTTTTCCTATACCCAGAAAGTCTTAAATTAACAGTCCAATTTAAGTCCAAATGTCACGAAACCATATTAAGGGAAGAAATGATCAAGTAAGATCAATGCGTCTAGAACAAATAGTTTTGAGCAACAAAACTTAATTACTTTCTTTACTTTTAAAGCAAAGAAACTGGAAGTTTGTTAATTTCTCCATCCATTACCTATCAATTGCTGATTCTGATTTTTGCTTTGGGGCAGTACCTGTCTGGCCTTTCCCCTGGAACATATAAAAGGAATTTGTTTTCGAGAGAAAGGCTTGTCCAATTGGAGTAATGGTGTTATCTAGGTTTAGCTGAACTAAAAATATAAATTTCCTCCATTTTGCCGATTTTTTGCAAATAAAAAATCATACCATTTTCTTATAGATTCTGAAATTTATACCTGGAAATAAATTTACAGGCACGTACTGGTGACAGTTTTAAAAGGTAAATGTTGTATGCTTAAAAAACAATTTTAAATATAAAAAAATTTCCTATGTAATTTAAATGAGTTTTTTTATTAATTAAGTCGTGTCTGTGTAAAGGGAAGAGGATAGGGGAATGTTAATCGGGAAAAAAGATTATAAGAAAGAAAACTAAGAAGGAAAAGTAAGAAATTAACACATGAATAAAAAGATGAGAAAAAAAAGATGCTTTCATATATAGACTATTTGAAAACGGATAAATGCAGTTAAATCTATGTTTATTTTTCACAATTTTGCTAAAAAGAAATTGTACGACAGTGAAAGAAGTGAAGATAAAGGTTCTCCCGCTGGAAAATATGTGAACTAGGATTATTTTGCATATTATGAAGTAAGAATTATTTACTCAACATGTTTCCTTATGTAGTGGAATGGTCATACATTTACACTATTCCTTTTTTCCTCGTATATCTTCATCGTCTTTCCCAGAAAAAGGTATTAAGAAATTCTTTCCCTCATTACTAGGAAAAAGCTCCGTGAGGATCAGGAGGGTAATATTATCAGAATTCTGGGAGGAAAGGGTAAAGTTGGAGCAGATTTTCCCAAATCAAGTGAAAATGAGCAGTTTTATGATGCTAAATATGTTTTAAGACGCTAAATTTCAGCTGGAAGGGGGCAAACATCAAGCCAGGGGAGAGGGACAAACTGGGGTTGGAAAGAGGCAGTTACCAACCCCATTTATAGGGATGAACTAGGATTATTTTGCATATTATGAAGTAAGAATTGTTTTCTTAACATGTCTCCTTATGTAGTGGAATGGTCATACATTTAGACTCTTGGAATTTGATTTTAGTTTTTATGTTGTGTTTTTTAATTCCATTTTAATTTTTGCAGTAAACAAGGAAAAGATGCGAAAGATACGCAATTGGTCTTTGTCATTTTCTTCTATAGATCTGGCTTGACTTAATTTTTTGTTTTTCTTATAGAAAGGAAGAAGGAAATATTTTTGCAGTAAGGAAGGAAAAGATGCAAAAAATATGAAATTGGTCTTTGTCATTCTTTCTATACCTCAGGCTTGCCTTAATCTTTTCCTTTTTCTTTTTATAGCTTGAAAAATCATCTCTTCAGAAAACCGATTCAAATTAAAATATCTTTAGTGAACGTTTTTATTTGAGATATTCATTTAAGATATTTGACAATATCTTTTAAGATATTGTAGTTTGGATTGAATATCTCAAATAGATGATTTCTAAAATTACTAAAAGAAAATAAATTAAGTCAACCCAGAATTGTAGAAGGAGACGAAATAGACAAACAAATTAAATACTACGAAAAAGCGTTCAATCATATTAATGACATACATGAAACGTTGAAAATTTGGGATTTGGGGGTGGGATGGCTCAGACCCAAACCTTGGTTAAGGCTGGTATGCAAATTGATTTTGTTGAAAATAAGACTTAACAACCAAATCTAAACAATTATGAACGAAGGAGAATCTATCTATATCGGGCGATATAGGTTCCGATATCGGGCGATATAGGTTCTGATGAATATGTTGTAGGCCAATGTTAGTTTACTTGTCGAAGAGGAATGACTCTTTGTTCAGATGTGGATGATCTACCCCTTATCCCGCCCCGTGGTAAAAGTATATACCCCTTACCCTCCCCCGTGCCTTAAGCGTTAAGAGCATTTTCGAATAGTACTTGCTGCAACTCCTTAGTCTAACTTAAAGCAAAGAGATTCTTTTATATATATATATATATATATATATATATATATATATATATATATATATATATATATATATATATATATATATATATATATATATATATATATATATATATATATATATATATATAGCTTCTGAGGATGTAGTAACAAGATTCAAGGTTATCCGAGTTGGTTCGAGGTTGTCTGAGGTGGTTTGAATTTATCCGAGGTGGTTCAAGGTTATCCGAATTGGTTCGAGACGGTTCGAGGTTTCTCGAGGTGGCTTGAGGTTATCCGAGGCGGAACCATTGTTTTTTTTGCTGTAGAGAAAGCAACAGAAAAACCGTTCACAAGCCTTTAAATTTTCTGGAAAAAACAGAATGTATCAAAGAGGCTACTGATAAAGAAATACTTCTTGCCACTATCTTTTGCATTTTTTTCTGTATTTCTTGTTTATGATTTTTTCTTTTTTTGACACATCTAAACATCGTGAGAACAAAACACAATTCAAACAAATACATTCAATCATCTGATGAACAATTATACTGTGAATGTTATACATAATGATAACATCAATATTCAGCAAAAATTATTAGGTGTGTATCTCTTCAAGGGCACTAGAGGTACAAGTGAGTATGTAATAAGTAAGAGCATCAAGTTGTATGGTACACTGAGTGGAAATTTGCTCATACATGAACAATTTATGATAAGAAATAATAAAAAGAAATAAAAATAACAATGATGAAAAATGAAAAAATATATATTATATGGACACGAACAATTTGTGAAAAAAAATTACAATTGATAACCAGTTCAAATCAAAGTTCCTTTAACTTTTTTGTTAATCCATGGAAAGTTCTCAAATAGCAAATAAAGTACGCCGTTGGTAAAGGAACGTCCAGTAAAAGAAAGAAAAATCAACAATGTAGCAATGATCATCATCTCCATAAAAAAAGGAAAATTTTGATCTGTCCACTTAGATTAATTTTAGTGGTAACTTTGTAGTTCTTATACATAAAAAGGGTCTATGAGTTAGGTTATCTAATTCATACGAAGAAGACTGCAAACTTCTCAAATATTGCTACTATTACTAAAAACCCATTGCAGGCCGCGTGAGACCAATGTAACTGCGCAAGCTCTTCCTCATTCGAATCTATGCAAAGTTTCACTATTCACCCCTTTGATGAAGTTTCCATTTTCTTTCAATTCTTCCTTACAGCACCTTTCCAAATCATTTGGAGACGACCTGCTTTCTATTCGGCCTCAGATAAATAGCCAAAAAGCAGAATCTTTAGCAGTCTGTCATTCTTCCTTATAGCACCTTTCCAAATCATTTGGAGATGACACGCTTTTTGTTTGGCTTCAGATGGATAGCCAAAAAGCAGAATCTTTGGCAGTCTGTCATTCTTCCTTATAGCACCTTTCCAAATCATTTGGAGATGACCTGCTTTTTGTTCGGTCTCAGATGGATAGCCAAAAAGCAGAACCTATTGCAATCTATCATTCTTCCTTATAGCACCTTTCCAAATCATTTGGAGATGACTGGCTGTTTGTTCGGCCTCAGATGGATAGCCAAAAAGCAGAATCTTTGGCAATCTGTCATTCTTCCTTATAACACCTTTCCAAACCATTTGGAGATGACCTGCTTGTTGTTCGGCCTCATATGGATAGCCAAAAAGCAGAATCTTTGGCAATCTGCCATCCTTCATCTGCAGAACCTGTCCTTGCCATCTCGAGTTTTCTCGAGATGGTCGGATCGAGCCAAGAAAGTCGGATCGAACAATATTTTTTGCATAATTAGCTGTTTGACAGACGGTCAGTCAAACGGATGCTTAAACTATCCTTAGACATCCTTAGACAGTTTCTCTCGAAAACATTTAACATGTCTTTAATGTCTTTTGAAGAATCAGCGAAGTGTACTTGACCACTATTATTACCTATATTATATTATTACCACTATTATTGTATTAGCACTATTGTTATTACCACTATTATTACCTATATCATCTTCCAATATTCTAATCTTGGTTCTCATGCCTAATCAGCTTATTGTTTTTTCTAAATATGATTTTAATAACTTAATTTAATAAAATGCATAGTTGATAGATTAAATTGGTATAAAATCATTAAATTTTGTGTTTTATTTTGATTGAGGTTTTAAGGAAGGATTTGAGTGTTGAGTGTTTAGTTAGTGGTAGCAGGGTACATGATGTAGATTTTGTGTTTTGCTTTTTAAACCTCTTCCGAGGTTAATGTTAATTATTATTATTTTGTGTGAATTTGTTTGATTATCCCCCCTCCATATCATGTTGTGGCATTCGGAAGGGATGTGTTTATGTTAATCTTTTGTATTAGTAATTGATATCATAACAAACAATTACTTACTTTTGTAATATTAATTTAGTGATTTTAAAATTAAAGTAGCCCGCTTCAGCACCTTTTGTGGCTACTGAGATATCATTTGTAGAAAAAATATTTTAATTCTTTTATTTCTTAGAAGTCGTTGTGAGTGGGAAGCCCGACTCATAGAATATGAGTCTTCGGAAAAGGAAGCTGCGAATGCTCTTGAAAAGGTCACCAAAGAACTGGGTAAGATACAGTCTATTCAACAAGAGTTAATAAACTGGCAAAATGAAGGAAAACCTGTAGTCTTGAACCTGGTAAGTAAAACACGGTTTTACTGACAGTCTTTAGTAATCAACTACAAGTAAAAGTGATCTTTGCAAAGAGAAACCGAAAATTTAAAAAGGTAATTTTAATTATATTATTATGATTAAATTGTAATCTGCTTTTTATGCTGACCTAATAATTAAAGAATCAAAAGAAATGAAAGAATCTGCTTTTTATTTTGACATAATATACCAAATTCGGTCAATATCTACCAAATCATATTATTGAGTTAGGAATAAAGTGAATACACCATTTGATGCCTTTTTTATGCTGATTACGAATATAATAAGCATTTCTATCGGAAATGAATTTCAGCCCCCACCCCTATATAGGCTATACCTAACCTAACCCTTGAATTGGCATATAAAGGGGGGGGGGCTGAAATTAATTTCCGATAGAAATGCTTATTATATTCGTAATCAGCATAAAAAAAGGCATTGAATGGTGTATTCACTTTAGTCCTAACTCAATAATATGATTTGGTAGATATTGACCCCAAATTCACCTATTTTAATTATATGGACTAACAGATTATCAAAAAGTACATGATGTCATGACAATTATACCGTGAAGGTCAACATGTCTGAGAACCGGGAAACAGAGGTTTTGAGCTATTATCTAAAAAGAATTCGGATCTTCGGATTTTTCCTGGGAAGGGAATTCATGAACACGAAATTTTTATTGCAGAAATAATGGTGTTGAATCAATAGTCACGCATTATCATAAATTGCTCATTTAAGCAGAATTGATTTATAATTTAATATAGATAAAAACTTAAAAATTTCCACAGTTTTTCACTTATATTTTTCCACATGGGGAATGATTTGTTTTTCTTTTTGTTTGTTTTGTAACCGCGGCCGAGAAGATTTCACACAAACTTTATGAAAGCTAAAACTGAATGTTGAAAATAAATTCAATAAAATGATAAGATGCCTCAATGAATATTTTGAAGCATTTTTAAATTAACGTAAATAGTCAGGTTAATGATATAAGGTAGACATCTTGTTACTATTGTTGGTAGTTTAGTTATTGAAGGAAAAACTGCAGTTTTGAATATGGGAAGCAAAGTTTTAGCTGGTTTTAATAGGGCGAGCTTTAAGTTTTAAGTTTTTAAACCGAACATATTAATTTTCGGCCTCCATCGATCCCAGATCCCAGACTCATTTTACTAGACATAGACAAAGCGTTTGTGAAGCGAAGTGCTTCTGAAAATTACATTGGTGGAAATCCAATTTATTTCATTACATCTTAGTGTAATGAAAAAATGGGTGTAATGAAGAAGGGGACAAAACTATAACTAATATTTTATAGCTAATATAATTAATATAATATATAATATAATAACTAATATATAACTAATATAATATAATAGCTAATATAGTTATATTTTCTAACTTTACGTAATTTACTGGTCTTGGAGGATCAATTCTTCAGAGAATAGTCTCTGCAAAACCACAAAAAAGGGTGGGGTGATGGCTACCCTCTTTTTGCCGAAATTTGTTTGTGTGTAACATAAAAGATAACATTCGTATGCTTGCTGGTATAAAAGGAGGCGATGGTGGTGGGGGCATCATGGGCATCGCCAAGAAATTCATCATGGGGGAGTGCTACCTCAAGCTTTGTTTTCACCGAGATTTAAATTTGAATGTCTTATTTTCCTGTTTATATAAATTTTTAATGTTTTCTTCATATGGGTGGGAGCAGTGCATCCCGAACCTCCAACCGAAAAACCCTATGAAAACCATGGAAATGATGGATTCTTTAATTAATTAATTTTAAGACTTTCCACAAAATGAGTTTTTCAGAGAAAAGTAAAGAGCTCTATTAAGCCAAGAATGAGCAGAAATAAAGTCAAATAATCTTCCAAGCATAAAACTACCACAAATCACTACCAATAAACAAATAAAACTCAAAACGAACAGAAATCATAGGCAGCGCAATTGCACTGTCTACGTAGAGAACGTTGTTGGCACAATGTATTATTATTTTTTTTTTCCTTAGACCAGGGCACTTTGTATCGAAGGAGTTGTCGTAGATACTTCAAAAAGGGCTCATTCGATTGGAAATTGGAGTGGCTTGTGCACTTTCTAATAGTCGAAAGTGATTGGAAGGCAACTGACACCCCTTCCACGCCCGCTGTTTCCCCAAACACATCCAATCAAAATTTTGAGATAGCCATTTTGTTCAGCGTAATTGCTTTCCAGATAGAAATTATGCTTTTGAGGAGGACACTCCCCCACAGCCCTCAGGGCAAGGGTTGTAAGTTATCCCCTGGGGGTATATAAGGTGTTTATAGACAGAGTTGTCGTAGAAACTCAAACAGGGCTCATTCGATTGGAAATTGAAAGGGTTAGTGCCCTTTTTAACAGTCGAAAGTGACTGGAAGGCTTGACATTTTTATAGTAAAGATTGATGTGGGTACAATGTATTACTAATTTTTTTTTTGTTTAGACCAGGGCACTTCGTATCGAATGGGTTGTCGTAGGAACTCTGAAAAGGGCTCATACGATTGAAAATAGAAAGGGCTGATGCCCTTTTTATTAGTCGAAAGTGATTGGAGAGTAACTGATCCCCCTCCCACGCCTACCTTCCCATTTGCCGTTATGTTTAAAAACTGAATGTTGCCGTAAGATTAAATCAAAATGCACTGTGTTAATGCTAATTTCCAACAAGGTATCTCAGTAGTATCCCAAGAACGACTGAGGGTATTATGTTCAAACTTTCGGAGCTACTTCTTCTCTTAAAATTTAACCAAATCAAAATAGTGTAAGTGTATCCAAGCTATCGTAGAAATTAAACAGATTTTTTTTTTTTTTTGCGAATGGTATCAAGTTTTATCTTTCAGGTCAACTAAATGAGGGATGAAACTAATTTAAACATTATTATTTGTGTCCAGATTTTTAAAAGGGTGTATGCTGTTAAAAATTGCTGAAAATGTTTCTCCAGCATACAAAAAGCAGGCCAAACTATAAAGTCTCAAAAACCGAAACGATTTAAAGTATTGTTTTCTTTTTCCCTGAAAAGACTACGTCAATATAAAACGAACAGATTTTAATTAAAACTTTTTCCACAGAATAAGTTTTTTAAAGAAACGTAAAGAACTCCATAAAACCAAAAATGAGCAAAAATATAATCAAATAATCTACCAAGCGTGAAACTACTACAAATCAGCATCGATAAATAAATGAAACCTAAAACGAACAGAAATCACAATAAATAATCAAGTCAAACTCAAAACGAGCAGAAATAAACATAAATAGGGCTCAAAACCCCTATGCCTTCCAAAGGCCAAAACATAATTTGCACTTTACTGAAAAAAAATACAAATGGAATGTGCATTGTCACTTTAATATACATATACTGATATTCAATAGTCAAAACGTTATTATTGTTTGATTTCTTAAAGTTATAAAAGTAAAAACATTTATATTTTTTCAGTAAAGTGCAAAATATGTTCTGGTCTTGGGAAGGCATAGAGGTTTTAAGCCCTACTCATGTCAATTTCTGCTCGTTTTGAGTTTGACTTGGTTATCTATTGTAATTTCTGTTCGTTTTGGGTTTCATTTATTTATCGATGCTGATTTGTGGTAGTTTCACGCTTTCATGGTAGATTATTTGATTTTATTTTTGCTCATTTTTGGTTTAATGGAGTTCTTTGGTTTTTTTTTGAAAAACTTATTATGTGGAATTTTTTTTTAATTAATTACAATAAATAGCCGAATCAAACTTAAAACGAGAAAAATTTAACATGAGCAGGGGTGATGACCCCCCGTGCCTTCTTAAGACCAGAACACAATTTGCGCTTTACTGAAAAAAACAAAAAACAAATGACCATGGATTGTCGGTTTAATTGACATATGCTGAAATTTATTCCTTAAAGTTCTTATGATTTTTCATTTATGAAAGTAGGATAAGTGAAAACATTTCAAACGTATTTTGTTTTCAGTAAAGCGCAAATTGTGATCTGGTTTTGAGAAGGCCTGGTCATCAGCCCTGGTCATGTTAATTTTTTTCTCGTTTTGAGCTTCACTCGGCTATTTATTGTAATTTCTGTTCGTCTTGAGTTTCATTTATTTTTTTATAGTGATTTGGAGTAGTTTTACGCTTGGAAGATTATATGACTTTATTTTTGCTCATTCTTGGCTTAATAGAGCTCTTTACTTTTCTTTGAAAAACTCGATTTTGGGAAATTTTTTTAAACTAATTTCTGTTCGTTTTAATTGACATATTCTTTTTCATGAAAAAATAATATTTTATACCTTTTCAGTCTTTTTCTATAAGAACCCATAGTATGGGTCACTGTTTGTATGTTGTAGGAAATTTTGAATCCTGACACAAATATTTTTTTTTTTAATTTTATTTTATAGCTTCTGAAGTTGACCTGAAAAATTAAACTTAACATCATTCCCAACAGATTCTATATATGCTCTTTGACAACCTGGATACATTTACACTCTTTTTTTTTTTTATCTATTTAAATTGTAAGAACAGAAGTAGTAATAGTAGTATCCCCAAAGGTCTCAAGCTGATACCCCCTGTCGTTCTCGATATATTGCTGAGGTGTTTTATTGGCATCCAAAAACACAATGCGTTTTGATTTAGTTTAAAGCAACATTTAGTTTTAAAGCATAATGGGATTTTGAATTAGCTCCTTTAAAAGTTTCAATGATATTTCTAGTATGTAGTGCTGCCTCTAGCTGTATATATATATATATAATATATATATATATATATATATATATATATATATATATATATATATATATATATATATATATATATATATATATATATATATATATATATATATATATATATATATATACAGCTAGAGGCAGCACTACATATTGTTTACATGATTGTTTTTTTAACCAATACACAAAATAATTAAAATAAAAAAATTAAAAGAGAGAGAGAGAGAGAGAGAGAGAGAGAGAGAGAGAGAGAGAGAGAGAGAGAGAGAGAGAGAGAGAGAGAGAGAGAGAGAGAGAGAGAGATTTCAAGAAATGTAAGCTGCACACAAGATATAAGAAAGCCATCAAATATATACATGTATATATATATATATATATATATATATATATATATATATATATATATATATATATATATATATATATATATATATAAAAGAAAAAAGTAAGACCTAACATTTAAAAAATTCAGAGGGATTAACAAAGACAACATTTACTCGACGGCGAAGAAACCAGACGAAACTAATGCTCACCCAACCCTTTTGTCAAAGGGTCACGTGATCTTGGCGTCGTAAATGCAGTTCATGTTCGTTTTAGGTCTGATTTATTCGTCCATAATGTTATCATTTAGCTTTAAGTTGGGTTTACTATATGAACTTATTTCTACTCGTTCTAGGTTTAATCCTTAAATGCCCTTTTGAAAACCTGCTTGGGTATAGTTTTTTCCTTTAATTGAAACTCTCAAATGTTCCCTAAAAGTTTCATCTTAATACCTTTGGGTCATTTGTTACATTAACTGTAGTGATAGTATTAAAAGTATTCATATAGTGCCTTCTGGCTAGTTCAAAACTCCCCACAACTTAACCTTAAAGGTCTAAATTAATAGTATAATTAGTTCTTCAGATATTGCTTTGTCACCTTTTTGAAAGTTCACATGCTCCTAGTTTTTTTTTTTTTTTTTATTTAGTTCAACATCCTCTTAAATATTCCTTACAAGCTTCATTTCAATACCCTTAGCTTGCGCAGTAGCACTAGAAGCAGTATGCGCATAGCACCTTTGGTTTCTTCAGCATCCCCTTCAACACACGCTAAAAGTTTCAGATTAATGCATACCATCAACCATTTCTGAGGCATATCTGATTCGTCCGCTTGACAACCTGTGTGGGCATAGTGTGTTTCGATTTAGTTCCATACTGTTCCTATTTATGCCAAAATTTTCGCCTTAACATCCCTAGTTTTAATAGCAGTAGCAGTAATAGTAGCTGTAGAATGAATTGTAGTAGCCTAAGCTTTAGTGCCGGTATTAGTAATAGAAGTAGAAATAATAGTAACAGTAGCAGTAGTATGAGTAGAAGCAGTAGCATTAGGATGCAAATATTGTCTTTTGGTTAGTTCAAAATCCCCCACAACAAGCCCTGTTAGTTTCAACTTCACACACCAAACTGTTCCAAAGATATTGCTGTTACACACTTTTAACAAGCCGCATATAGACGACGTGTTGTGATTCAGTTCACTCCCCTCAAAATTCCTTGAAAATTTCACCTTCATTCCCTTAGTCATTGTTGTAACAATATTCAGTAGTAGTATTGAATTACTCTATTAATAGTAATAGTAATATAGTAGTAATAGTAAGTAATATAGTAATATAGTAGTAATAGTAGTAGTATTAGTGTATTAATAGTAATAGTATTGAATAGCGGTAGTACTACTAGTGTTATTAGTATTAATGAATTGCCTTTTGGTCAGTAGAACATCCCTCTCATCAATTCCTCGAAGTTTCAACTTAATACAATTAGCCATTGCTATGACACTGCTGACATGTCCTTTGGATAATCTGTATCTTCATATACTTCTCGAAATTTTCATCTCAATGCTCTTAACCCTGAAATTAGTTGCAATAGAATTAGTAGTAAATGTAAATGTAGCAGTAACAGTAGTATTAGCAGTAGTGTGCCCATATTGCCTTTTGGTGAGATGATCTTCCCCTTTAAGTATACTCTGAAAGTTTCAACTGAATACCCAAATCAATACTTGAGAAACGCTATTTTGACAATGTGCATGCACATAGCGTCTTTTGACATAGTTCAACTTTCCCCTTAATACTGTATATGAAGCAGTGTGGTAGTAGAAGTGGTGGTAGTTGTAGTAGTATTGATAGCATGCAAATATTCCCTTCTTGATCATCTCCCTTATCATTTCCTGAGTTTTCATACTCAGTTATTCCTGTGTTGTATCCTTTTGACAATCAGTATACACATAACGTGTTTCGATTTAGTTCAACACCCCTCAACATTCTCTGAAAGGCTCACCTGAGTTCCATTCTTCTTTTTGGAATGTAAAGGTCAAACATGCATACCTTTCTCAATAAATATAACATGTTTAAACAATGAACGAATTGCCTAACTTACAGCCCTTATCCTGAGGACTGTGGGGAGGTTGACATCCCTAATACTGGACCTTTCAACAATGTCGAACAAAATAGCTCTCCTAAGATTTCTATCGGATATTTTTTTGGGAAGGATAGGCTTGGGGGGGGGGCTGACGTCCCTCCATTCACTTTTGACTCTTAAAAAGGGCATTAAAACTTCCGACTTCCAATCAATAGAGCTCCGTCCAATCCAAAGTTTATACAACTACCCGTTCCATAAATAACTTTCATGCCCTAGGCATAACTTACAACCATTGCCCATGGGTTCTGGGAGATAGTGCCCCCCCCCCTAAAGTCATTGTTATATGATTTTTGGACTATTGGTAACGAAATGGCTATCTCACGATTTCAATTGAATCTGTTTTGGCAAAAGAGGATGTCAGGGAGGGGGGTTAGTTGCTCTCCATCATCTTTTACTTTTAAAAGGGAACTAGAACTGTACATTTCAAATCAAATGAGCCTCTTCTAAAGTTCTCACGACCACCTCTACCATGAAACCTTACATGCCCCTGGGGCATAACTTGCAACTCTTACCCCCAGACTCGGGGGGATTCTGTCACCCCAAAAGCCTTATTATATGATCTTTGGACTATTTTTGAATAAATGGCTATTTCAAAATTTTTATCGGATGCGTTCGTGAAAAATAAAAGGTAGGAGGGGGGGGGGAGGAATGGTTGCTGCCCCCGATCCCTTTGACTCTTAAAAAACTAGAACTAGAAAGTTGATTTCCAATCAAATGAGCCCCCTTCGGAGTTTATACGACAACCCTTTCTATAAAAATCTTGTATGCCCTTGAGATATAACTTATAACACTTTGCGCTGAAGGCTCTGAAGAGGGGTGTGTCATCCTCAAAGATATAATTTCCATATCTTTTACTACGCTGAACAAAATGGCTCAAAATTTTTATTAGATTTGTTTTGGGAATTAATTGGCCTGGGGGGGGGGGCTTTTTGCCCTCCAGTCAATTTTGACTATTAAAAAGGCCCTTTCAATTTCCAATCGAATTAGCGTTTTTTGAAGTTTCTACGACAACAAATGACCATCTCAAAATTTCTATTGGATGCATTTTGGGAAAATACGAGCTGTGGTGGGATATCCGGCCTCCAATCACTTTGAGTCTTAAAAAGGGTACTAAAAGTTTTGATTGCCAATCCAGTGAGCCCCTCCGAAGTTTATATGACCACCCTTTCTATAAAAAACCATACATGCCCCCAGGGCATAACTTACAACCCTTACTCCGAAGGTAGAGAGGGAGGGGTTTGTCATCCTCAAAGACATAATTACCGGACCTTTTAACTATGCTGAACAAAATGGGTATCTCCGAATTTTGATTGGATGTGTTTGGGGAAATGGTGGGCGTGTGAGAAGGATCAGTTCACCTCCAATCACTTTTGACTATTATAAGGGGCACTAGGCCCTTCAAGTTCCAATCGAATGAGCCTTTTTTGAATTGTCTACGACAACAAATGGCCATCTCAAAATTTCTTTAAATTGCATTTCGGGAAAACACGAGGTGGGTGCGTGTGGGTGGGGGGGGGATATCCACCCTCTGATCACTCTGAATCTTAAAAAGGGCACTAGAACTTCTGATTACCAAGCCTATGAGCCTCTCCGAATTTAAACGATCATCCTTTCTATATAAACCTTATATGCACCCAGTGCATAAGTTATAACCCTTGTCCTGAAGGCTGTGCGGGGTTGTCATCCTCAGAGACATAATTTTTGGGTCTCTCAACTACGTTGACCAAAATGGCTCTCTCAAAATTTGATTGGATGTGTTTGGGGAAATGGTGGGCTTGGGAGGAGTGTTAGTTGTCCTCCAATCACTTTCGACTATTAAAAAGGATATTAGCCCTTTCAATTTTCAATCGAATGAACCCTTTTTGAAGTTTCTACGACAAATCCTTCGACACGAAGTGCCCTGGTCTAAAACCAAAAAAAAAGAAAGAAAATAATAATACATTGTCCCCACATTGTTCTTTACTTAGGCAGTTCTATTGCGCTGCCTATGATTTTTATATTTCAGGCCCCCATCATCTGAAAAATTTTGATGGGGCACAACCTTTAAGAGATGATAAAGAACCTTGGAAAAATTCGTTACTATTACAGCATGGAAATTTGTATGATTTTAGAAAAGAAACTTGACTTTCCCAAAAAGGATCTTTGTAGAAAATATTCAATGAAGTTCAAAATGTGTTAGAAAGCTAAATCCACTATCTGCAAAACGAGAAACTTTGGATTATCAGATAAAATGTTTTGTTAGTCCAGATAACTTAGTCACAACACCCCCCCCCCCTCCCCCCGTGGATACGGCCTTGCTTTGGCTGCATGAATATATTCATGTGGAATCAAAATTTGTTGATTATGTGCTGCTTGTTGGAGAGACTTCTTGGAAACTGCGTGTTTTATGAGTTTACGAAGAGAGGCTAACGTAAGAATATTGAAAATCACTACCTGATAATTTTTATGTAGGATTTACTAGCACAAAATGTATTTAAATTTAGTAAATTTCATTTCAATTAAATCTTTTTTTTTTATTTTTTTAGCTTAATAAGTTCTCGAAGGATGTATCAACTCAATTGGGACTCTAAGAACACCGTTTTCAAGCACTTTTTTCCGCTGCCTTATATACGAATATACGATGTTGCAATGTGTCATTTTCTTGTATCTGGAATAAAACCTTAAGTAATCGATTCCATCATTTTTTAAATCATTTTTTCTACCAAAATTTTCTATAGAGTAAATAGTTGAATCTCGGATGTTAACTCACTTCACCCAAGGGTGAAACACATTTCGCATAGGTGATTACACATAGGTGTTTTTGGCTGCATTTGGGACAGTGGTACAGTTTGTGACGATAAAGACGCCGAAGTGGGCCCTAAGTTAATTACCAAGCGATAGTAAATTAAAAGTGGTTTAATATGGTTTAAGTGTGAGGGGTAGAGTTTCAGTTAATATTCGAAGCTAATGTACTGAGGAGTGCATAAAGCCTTTTCCTATTCCTCCTCTTTGCCTTGTTATATCAGCTTGACTGTATTGAACATCTTATAGGGACTACAACTTATATGTCCGAATAGGGACTATTTAATCTGGTAGAGATCCCAACCATTTTGGAGCGTTCAGGTTCTTGAGGCCCTTTCCTAGCGATATTTTTTTTTTCGTGTGTTGAGGGAATTCATGTCGAAAGCCTTCTTCAATTTTGACTCTCCTCATAGTTTTGATAATGATGGATGTATTACCAACGGTAATAAACAGGGATATATATATAAATTCCCCTTAAAGAGGGATACATTTTCGAAGCGTGGTTTCAATGGTTAAAGAAAATTGTCGAATGGGGAGATAAAAATTTTTTTATACCTCACATTTTTTCTAGTAATTAATACAGAGAAAATGTAAAAATAGAAAATAGCTTGTGACATTAATGAATAAATCCCTTAAAAACAATTCTGGACATTTTGGGAATACCCTCAAAACCCTATTTTGATGACAACCACCAATTAAAAATTCAATAAAGCTAGCATCTCCAGCATATTTTATTCTATAGACTAGGTATGAACTTAAAAGAGCTGTGGATTCTGATCTGTTTCGTCATGAATAGAGTTTGCAACCCTTTGCTCCATGCTGACTTCATTCTACCATGAGTTATGATAATTGTTCTTAAGTATTGTTTCTTATGCTGGAAGTATGCCTAGAAGAATTTTGTTGTTGAGTGATTAGTCAGGAGTTGTGTTTTCTGGTTGACTTGAGGTTAAGGGGACCAATGGGGGAAAGGGAGCAAGAAAATTTTTAAAATATTCTGGTTTATGCCTAGATTAAAAAACAAACTTTTTGGGTATTTTCATTCGAAAACAATGCCCCTCCCCCTAGATTTTGATAAATAACCTTTTTGTTCAATTCCCCTTTTTGCATACCTATTGCCCCCTTTGTCCTCCTATATTTTCGGGAATTGGCACACCTGCTTGGGGTCAAGAAATATTCCTTCCAAATCCCTGTGTTCTTAGCTATACTCGTCAGACTCGAATCAGCACTATATTTATGGCAACAAATTAATTTAATTTTACTAAAATAGTATTCTACTAACTTTTTTCAGTGGCTTTTTTCGTTTAAATCTATTCCTTGCAAATTGAAAAATCATTTGGATAAATAAAGGTTTCAACTTGGCAGCGTAATTAGCGTTCAGTGGCGTAGAAATGGTGCTCTTGACTTTTGAGAGACTTAAGGGGGTGGTAGCATCGATTTTATTTGGGGTGATTTATGCTCATTTTGTGTTTGATATCTAGTTTAAACTATCATTAATTTTGCACTTGCTCTTTACTTTTCATAAGAATACTTTCCCCATGATATATTTATCGTATTCTAAGTTTTTATTTGCTAATTTACCCCATTTTTGAATGAATTTGAATTTTTGTAAAAAAAAATTTCGACATCAAATTTGTAGCCAAGAATTCCTGCTAGGGTAAATCAGGATAAGTCCAAGTAGTTGAGCTTAAACTTTCCCCATAATATATTTATGGTATTCTAAGTTTTTATTTTGAACCCATTTTTGAAAGAATCTGAATTTTTTTCAAGAAATTTCGACATCAAATTTGCAGCCAAGAATTCCTGCTAGGATAAATCAGGATAAGTCCAAGTAGTTGAGCTTAAACATTATTATTTTTGAAGTGCTAGAAAGTTCTCTTCCTTTTATTCCCCTCACAATTTGTTGACTTACCGTAGAGTTGATTTCTGCACACAGACGTATAATGTATGGTATTTCATGGCATTAACAAATTTCGCATTTAGAATTTATTTTTCTAACCATTAAATGGTCGCTACATTTAATTAAATGTTTAATTGTGTAATTTCCGTCGGTGATATAGTTAACGTCTTCATTGTTTGTCCTTGCATGGATCTGGAATAAAAAGAAAGATAATAACGGACGAAAGTTATTAAATTAAGTAATAAGAAAGGGTTTTACTTATGATATACTCCCTACCTAAGCATCCCATACTTCCTGCTCGAGTAAATAAATTCAAAATCACTTAATTTCATGTTTCCTACCTCTAGGATATGAGTTCTTGAAACTCCTAATAAGTCCAATTTGAAGCGTGTGAAATCGTCAGTCAAGACGTGGATACCGTAGTTGCTTTTTACCGTAGTAGCATTCCAAGTAGCAATTTCCTTATTCTTTAAATCATCGAAATTATTTTGACCTCGGGAAAAGTAATGGTCTCCGAACTAGTGCAGGATTGCACTGGATAACTTTGGAAAAAATATCTTTCACTGGGTTGTACCTACCGCTGCAACCACAGTTATCTTGTCAAAAGATAAGTGTGCTGCATCATCATGCATATGATGATTTATTATAATATTTAAGTTACTATGGGCTAGATTTCATTCTTTACTAAAACAATTTTTCAAAAGATGTTTGTGTTATTTTATCTTTTAGATAGATAGAGATAGATAAACTTTTATTTTCACCAAAATTTTCATGGCACTGCCAAATTTCTTTGGTATAGTCATACTAAAAACAAATACATAAAAAACACTAATCAATCCCCCTGATTTTCGTTGTACATTTTTACAAAACTAGGTATAAAACTTTTTGCTAGTCGCTGATGGGCACAGCGTAAAGATGGGCACAGCGATGCTGTATCGAAAATGCCATACAGGAGCTGCATATTCCAGAATTGGGTGAATAAAAGATGTAAATATTCGGAGGAGGTGTTCTGGAGGGGCGCCGTGTTTCTACATAAGCTTGAGCATCTGCAGCCCAGCACTGCCCCTTTTACTAGACTAGATGTGTTTGCTTCCCATTTTAAATCATTGGTAACAATAACTCCCAAGATTTTAATCTTTCTGACATTAAAAAAATCAGAGATAGTTGGTAGAAAGTTTGGTTCGGAAGAATTTAAAAATGAAATAGTTAAAATAGAAGATTTACTGTCATTTCCTGTTATATTTGAACTGAAAGCTTTAGTCTTCACTTTATCAAATAAAATTTGAGCTTTGTTACATTCATTTGCTTCATAAATTTCTCCAAGAGTAAGGCTATCAACATATTTCCAGCGGTCTTCACAATCATTAGCAATATCATTGATCGTACTAAAAAAAGAATAGGACCCAGAATGGTACCTTGAGGTACATCACAAAAACTGGCTCGGGTTCAGAGAAAAACTTCTTATATTTTTAAATTTGGAACCTATTTATTAAAAAACTGAATGAATTTCACAACAGCAACATTCACTCTAAAATCAATTAAAAGCTTAGAAATTAAAATGTTATGATCAATCAAATCGAATCCCTTTTTAAAATCAATTGTAATTAAGTTTAGCCATTTACCAGGCTCGTCAACCTGCTTAAAAATAAAATGTAAAAGACTGACTAGGTATTGGGGTGTTGATGTATTCTTTCTGTTACCGTACTGATGAGGATCAAGGAGGGGTTCAACTTCAGCTTTTAGCCAATTTGCTACAAAACTTTCGTACATTTTGCTCACACCATCGAAATTAAGTTCAGTATCGTTTTTAAGGATTATAGTAACATATCCCGTTTTTCATATCTGTTGGTAAACTGAAGAAGTTGAAATGCAATTAAAATTTGTGTTAGTAGCTTAGTCAATTTGTCAGGAAATTCTTTTATAAGTTCAATTAGAATATCTATGGGAGTTAGAATAATTAGTTTAAGTTTCTTTATTTTACTAAAAACTTGATCCTCAGAAATAGTAGGTAAAGGTACGCCATCATGTGGAATTTTCTGATACTCTTGGTTCGTTTTATTCACATCAAGATACGGCAAAGACTGGATTATTCTGGCCAAATGACCATTTAACGGATTAGCAACTGTTTCATCATTAGAATCTGAACAAAAATCTACACGACTAGGGGATTTTCGACAAATTCGTTTTATCTCCTTATTCCACATGCTAGGCTTTGATTCAATAATCAATTATAATTTTTTTTGTGGTAATACTCAGCCGCAGCTTTTCTTGTCATTTTACGTACTTTGTTGTGGAGCATATTAGCATCTTCAATTCCTTGGGTTATGTAAGGACGATCTGTGTTGCACCGCTTGAAAGTTTTCTCAGGAAAGCATTCTTCATATTTGTTTCTTAATTTATCTTGCAAAAATTTAACTTTTACATCGGAGGACCCTAAAATTGCTACCCCATCCCAGGCCTAGGGTGTAATCCAATTTCTAAATTCTAAAAGACCCCTGTCCGATAGAGCTCGGTAGGAAACTTTCTCAACGACATATTTTACTTTATACGAAAGCAGCGGAGCCCACTTTATCATGTAGTGGTAGCTACTACCAAGGGGAGGTAGGTCTTGAGGTTCATTATAATATTCTGACAAATTTGTGCAAATTACGTCGAGTTTAGTATTACCTTTAGTAGTAGGAAACTTTACTAAACTTTACAGAAATATTAAATCTTGTCGAAAGATAAGTAAGTTGCATCATTATGCATATGATGAGCTATTTTAATATTTGAGTTACTATGGACTAGGGTCGTTCTTTACTATTATTATACCCTTGCAAAATTTTGGAAATCGACTTAGCAAAATATATTTAACAGATTTTCGATCAAAACTAATCTGTTAACAAAAGACAACTTTGTTTACTTTTCAAGATTTTAATGGGGTTTATATTAAGCCAGAACAGCTTTATATCCCGCCTTGCCGAAGCCGAAGACGACAATCTTCGGCAATCTGTCATCCCTCTAGTGTTATAACTGGTCAAATTGGTCACGGTAAAATTCGGTATTTTACCGTGATTTTACAGAGCCCCGTAAAATTGGTATTTTACGTAATTTGTGTACTTTCCGGAATTTATGTATTTTACCGGTATTTTACTGATATTTTACGCAGTCTTGCAATTTTCAGAGCACAAAAGTGCGAAGAGGCTGACAGAAAAAAGATTGAATATGATCTTGTTTTGTGTATATCTGTGTTCCCCGGTTTAAAAGACTGTCTGTCTCACTTACAGGTAATAGTGCAGTTAATTATAATTTTAAAATGGTGAAATATTAATTTACATAAAATTACATCAGTCCTGTGAGCTGTTGAAGACAGAAAGGTCTACAAGCAGGATTGACATAGGACAAACAAGAAAAAAAAATGATAAAACTAAATAGCTTAGGAAATGAGGGTAATGTCAGCCAGTGGACGAAAAAGAAGCAAACATGATAAAGGCAGATATATCGCCAGGGACTCCTGCCCAGCTGTCATACAGTATTCAAAAAAAAGAAGGAAAACTAGTCTTTCGATTTAAATCTAACTGAGTTGAAGAAAGACTGAATCAAACCAAAAAACCAAGCCAGAATAAATGAAAGACTATTCACCAATTAGATTGGGCAAGAATTCTTTGCTCAGTAATTGACTTAGGTTGTCTGCTGACCTAATTCTCATTAAAAGTGTCGTCAGATGATCTTAAATTAAACTGAAGAAAAATTTTATTTGAATCCTTTAATTTTAAGTTATTGTAAGTTGGGTTTGTAGGAATATCTCCAGTATCTCTATTTAAAGCAAGGTTCATGGATTTTGTTTTTTTTAATTTCAATTGCCTTCCTAAAATAATATGGGAAGCCATTTGCTTCAAGTATTAAAGTTGCCTCGTCAAAAATACTACATGATCTAGATTTTCGACATTTTGGAGGGCCAAAGCAGAATCAATATTCTCATTTTCATTTTAAATTTTACATCTCAGTGAAACCTTGTATTCATGCCGTCTTTTCCCAGGGAGCCGATGTTTACCCCCCCCCCCCAGATAATACCCAAACGGAATATCCCCCCTCCCCGCGCGGAAAATTACGCTTATTTTACCCTTGGATAATTTTAAAATTTTCATTAGAAGGGAAATTAAAATTTCTATTCTCCTGTTTAAGTCAGGGGCAATTGTATTACATTATCTATAGTAAAGACCGATAAGGGATCAATGTATTAATATTTGTTCATTTTATTTTTTACCAGGGGCACTTCATGTGGAAAAGGTGGTCGAACAGGTTTTGGAGAGGGCTCAGTCAATTGGAAATCGAAAGTTCCAGTGCCCTTTTCTAAGATTTATCCCGCTTTTCAACGAATTACCACCGAATGAGTTGTTACTGACTACAGCGTCTAAAAAAAATTCTTATTCTAGTTTAACGGCCTTTGTGTTTCAGCATACAGAATTAGCTCTAAGGGAGAAACTATGGGAGGGTGGAGGTAGATAGTTGATATATAATCCAGGACGTTTGTTTGGGGGGAGGGGAGGGTTCGAAACAGGTACGGTCACCTGAATCAGAATCAAAGTCTGAAGGAGATGAGCTAGATTTGCAAGTAAATCCTGCTGAAGGCAGTCTTAATAACTGAGAAAGTGACTGAATATTCCACTCTCATGATCCAGTGCTTAGTTATTCAAAGTCATCTAAGTGTAACAAACCTCTTTTTATAATTGTATTCGGCACTTTTATAAATAAATGAAAAGTAACGTGCATATGATATGAGGAATGTGGCTGAATACGGCCATTTAAATATGCAAGGCTATTAGGGTAACATTTCTTATGTTTAAATATAGAAAAAATTACTAATATGATTGTACTCCCAAATAATGGTAAATTCATATATTTCTTTTTATTTTATTATATATTTTTTTTACAAAATGGATGTCCGAAATTCAGCCACTGTCCAATTGCTGAGGTATTACCCTAGGCACAAGATTACCAAAGGGATAAACTAGACAGTTAATTAGATTGATGAAACTCTAGATGAAGGGGTATTACCTTTTTTAACCCCAGAAAAATCAGAATCATTAAACAGTTTCATGAAAAGCTGTAAAAGATGTTTCAAAAGAAATGCTCAGCTGGTCTTGTAACTACAGGGCCACTCTAAAACACAAATCTTACCCTGTGTTTCCTAGGGAATACCTTATTTTACTTAATTTTACCAATTTTACCTTATTTTACAAATTTCACTGTATTTTTCCTATTTTACTTACCGAGTTTCTATTTTACGGTCATTTTACAACACTACGTCCTTCATCCTCAAAACATGTCCTAGCCATCTCAACCTTTCTCTCATTACAGCCCTAGAAAGCGGGATTGAACCACACTTTTCGTACAACCTACTGTTTGAATACGGTCAGTCAGCCGGGTGCCCAAAACAATCCGTAGGCAATTTTCTGGCAATTTCACAGTAAAACATCACAATACAGCATTAATAAAAAAAAGATATAAGAAAAACAAATTTTTCTTTCATCGCAGCGCTCAGAGTACAAAATTCTCATTTGTATGTAATACAAATTACAATACTGTTTGCAGATCAAATTTCTTTAGTGACAATCAGAAGATAAAATAATTAGAATTACCTCGTGAAGTTTAATACTACTTTTTAATTTCATTTGAGGAAAAAATTCTAGAAAAAAACAACAGAATCATGGTCATAGTCACCACCTGTCAAAATGTATAGTAGGCATAAACTGTTTATGCTTAAAAAAGGAACAAAATCAAATTTCTCGTTTGCTTGGTAATCGATAATTAACCCCTTTTTTAAGAGTTGATACATTTTTTTTTAAATACATCTTTTTTACATCTATCACTTTGATATGTCTCTGTTTTAAGAGATATATCTATTTCATACTCAAAAGTATTTTTAAGTTATACTTACTGTTCTCCAAGTTTCTTCCACGTATCTGCCTGCTCCTGTAGTTTTCGCAGTAACTGCGATGGCTCAATTACTAGACTTCCGTCTGCTGGCTTTAGCAGCAGTTCCATTTCCCCGTCAAAGTAATCTACTTCTGAATTTCTCAACGCTATAGTTTTCCCCCTCAAATCCTTATATTCAATAGCCATCCCCCACCATCCCCAAATTTTGACTTTTATATTTTTATTAGAATCATCTTTCACATCGAGGATTATTCTTGGATATTCTTGTTCTACGCCGAACGTTTCCTGATGAAGAACTACACCTTGTACATCAACAACGTGACCTTTTTTGCGTGAAAATAGGATATCTTCGATTTTCACAAAGTTGAATTCAAACTTCGGTATCTAGAGTATTTCTTCTTTTTCTTCTATAGTAGTAAAATCAGTTTGCCCTTAGTTCTTTTTTAACTAAACCTTGCCAAAAAAAAGTGCTGTATTGGTCATGAAATCTACGAGGGTCTCTCTCGGTAATGTCTGCACAGCAAACCTCATATATTCGACCCAATTGCAAAGACCGGGCGTTTTCTTCTATCAATCTTGTTAAATACTCATTCCATAGGTTCATAATAATTTTATCCGTGTCATCCTCAAACGTGATACAGACCCATTTTCCGAAAAGTGGGGCAGATCCCATTATAAGAGACAATTTTACAAGACGTCCAATAACCCGGAACTGTCCAAAGTTTTCCATTTCTCCAAGTTGTTTAATTGAATATTTAACAACTAACTCACTTTCACATGAAGTGGCCATCATTTAATCGTAATGTTGCTTTTATCAATTTAGGTTTTCTTTGTGGCTCTTTTCAGGTTATATGCTTGTAGTTTCATCCAATGCTGATGTGACTACAAGAACTGAGTTTATTTGTTTTTTTGACAATGCTGTTCATTCATCCAGTACAACTAAAAATAGAAAATAGCAATGATAAGATGGATGATAAGAATAAGTCAGCGTTGGAAGGCATTATGATTTAGGTGAAATGAAAATATTCATGATGCAGCCTCATACATAAGAAGAGGGCCTATGGGTTTACTTCTTTCTCCAAAGAAACATAATCATAAAGATGGATTCTTGCTATGATTTATGATTTTTTGCCCATGTTTAAGCGCTTTTTTGGCAACTGGCAAAAGTTTTTTTGGTAACTCAGAAACATGGCTGCTTAGAGCAGAATCCAAAAAATCATGAATAGTATTAGAATTAGAACTATATAACTAAGGTTTTAAATTATTTAAGTTTTTTAGTACCTTTAAAAAAGCTTCTGATTTTGGTTAAATTGTGTCTTTCAGGATTCTGCTTTTAGGTAATTGGGACAAATTTTAATTGAATTTCTGTTCGTTTTTCAAATAATGTCGGGAAATCCCCCTCCTTCATCTTCTCCATAAAAAATTCCCTACCCCCATGAAAACATTTCTGTATTGAGAGTTTCTCCCGTGTAAAATCCCCCTGGGAGATTACCCCTGGACAATTCTATATTTGCAACAAATTCCCCTTGAACATTTCTTGCGGACACCTCCACCTGAAAAAGATTTTCCATTTCTTCGAGCTCTTTAATTGAATTGTTTAACTACTAACTCACTTTCACATGAGGTGGCCATCATTTAACCGTTTTAAACCGTTAAATGGCCGTCATTTAACCATTGCTTTTATTTATTTATTTAAAAAGGGTCTGAAATGTCAACCTGCTTCTTAATGTCACTTGGTAAAGCATCTTCAACTTCTAAAAACATAGTTAAAAGAGACATAAAGTTTGACAACAGTGTATATTGTAAAACAGTGTACAACTGTGATACCCGACTTGACAGTGATACCCATCTGAAATAGTGGACATCAGATTACTAACACTGTGGTAGTTGCTGCTCAAAATTACAGGAAACTTTATTGCTTCCATAGATTATGACAAATGTAGACTTGTCTTTATGCAATTTCCTACGCTTTAGAATAGTTTACAGAAGAAGTACAGACACTCAAAAATCATCCTCCCTGCATATGTGCCACGTTTTGATTTTATAACGGCCATGTAAAATGTACCTTTTTCATAACAGTATAATTCTCCTTCCCTCGAACTTAAATCCTTTATATATTCAGATACTAAAAAAATAGCATAGCGAAAGAAAAACTAAATTTAAACTTACTATCCAGCTGTCAAATTAACCCTCTTTCTTTTAGTGTTCTTTCAAATAATAAAATGAAAAGGTAAAGAAAAAATTTCGTCACAATAGAATCTTATCAAATAATTTGTGATAAAAAAAACTGGAAGTAAAAAGTGATTTTTACTTCCAAGATGTATAGAACGGTGCAAAGGTCTGGATTACCCAGCAAGATTACAAAAACTTGTAAACTTTACTAGTTTATAGAAGATGAAGGGGAGACATGATTATGACTAAGAAATTATACACCAGCAACAACCCTTCTTCTTACCTCCAACTAAGCAGCACTGAAATTGTTGCAGAAGAGAGCACACATATGTACAGCAAACCACTTCTTCTCCAATAGAATTGTGTCATTCTGGAATTCTTTAACTGATGAGATGGTAACCAAAACTTTTCACCAAAACGATTCACCAAAACTAAAAATGGAACATTCATGATAATTGCTACACCGGCATTATTGGCTGTCACCCCAAAAGCCTTATTATATGATCTTTGGACTATTTTTGAACAAATGGCTATTTCAAAATTTTTATCGGATGCGTTTGTTAAAAATATAAGGTCGGAGGGGGGGGGGGTAATGGCTGCTGCCCCCGATCCCTTTGACTCTTAAAAAACTAGAACTAATAATCTGATTTCCAATCAAATAAGCCCCCTTCGGAGTTTATACGACAACCCTTTCTATAAAAACATTATATGCCCTTGGGGTATAACTTATAACACTTGCGCTGTGGGCTCTGAAGAGGGGTGTGTCATCCTCAAAGACATAATTTCCATACCTTTAACTACGCTGAACAAAATGGCTCAAATTGTTTATTAGATTTGTTTTGGGAATTAATGGGCATGGGGGGGGGGGAGGCTTTTTTGCCCACCAGTCAATTTTGACTTTTAAAAAGGCCCTTTCGATTTCCAATCGAATAAGCGTTTTTTGAAGTTTCGACGACAACAAATGACCATCTCAAAAATTCTATTGGATGTATTTTGGGAAAATAGGAGCAGTGGTGGGATATCCACCCTTCGATCACTTGAGTCTTAAAAAGGGTACTAAAAGTTTTGATTGCCAATCCAGTGAGCCCCTCCGAAGTTTATATGACCACCCTTTCTGTAAAAAAAAACCATATGTGCCCCCAGGGCATAGCTTACAACCCTTACTCCGAGAGTAGCGGGGGAGGGGGAGTTGTCATCCTCAATGACATAATTATCGGACCTTTAAACTATGCTGAACAAAATGGCTATCTCTAAATTTTGATTGGATGTGTTTGGGGAAATGGTGGGCGTGTGAGGGGGATCAGTTCACCTCCAATCACTTTTGACTATTATAAGGGGCACTAGGCCCTTCAATTTCCAATCGAATGAGCCTTTTTTGAATTGTCTACGGCAACAAATGGCCATCTCAAAATTTCTTTAAATTGCATTTCGGGAAAACACGAGGTGTGTGTGAGGGGGGGGGGGGGTATTCACACTCTGAATCTTAAAAAGGGCACTATAACTATCTGATTACCAGGCCTATGAGCCTCTTCGAAGTTTAGACAATCATCCTTTCTATATAAACCTTAAATGGCCCCAGTGCATAAGTTATAACCCTTGTCCTGAAGGCTGTGCGGGGTTGTCATCCTCAGAGACATAATTTTCGGGCCTCTCAACTGCGTTGAACAAAATGGCTCTCTCAAAATTTGATTGGATATGTTTGGGGGAATGGTGGGCTTGGGAGGAGTGTTAGTTGTCCTCCAATCACTTTCGACTATTAAAAAGGACATTAGCCCTTTCAATTTTCAATCGAATGAACCCTTTTTGAAGTTTCTATGACAAATCCTTCGATACGAAGTGCCCTGGTTTAAAAAAAAAAAAAAAAAAGAAAGAAAATAATAATACATTGTCCCCACATTGTTGTAAGAATATTGAAAATCACTACCTGATAATTTTGATATAGGATTTAATAGCACAAAATGTATTTAAATTTAGTAAATGTCATTTCAATTAACTCTTTAATTTTTTTTAGCTTAATAAGTTCTCGAAGGATGTATCAACTCGATTGGGACTCTAAGAACACCGTTTTCAAGCACTTTTTTCCGCTGCCTTATATACGATGTTCCAATGTGTCATTTTCCTGTATCTGGAATAAAACCTTAAGTAATCGATTCCATCATTTTTTAAATCATTTTTCTACAAAATTTTTCTATAGGATAAATAGTTGAATCTTGGATGTTAACTCACTTCACCCAAGGTTGTAACGCATTTCGCATAGGTGATTACACATAGGTGTTTTTTTCTGCATTTTGGACAGTGGTACAGTTTGTGATAATAAAGACGCCGAAGTGGGCCCTAAGTTAATTACTAAGCGATAGTAAATTCAAAGTGGTTTAATATGGTTTAAGTGTGAGGTTAGAGTTTCAGTTAATATTCGAAGCTAAGGTACTGAGGAGTGCATAAACCCTTTTCCTATTCCTCCTCTTTGCCTTGTTATATCAGCTTGACTGTATTGAACATCTTATTGTCCGAATAGGGACTATCTAATCTGATAGAGATCCCAACCAATTTGGAACCTTCAGGTTCTTGAGACCCTTTCCTAGCGATATTTTTTTTTCGTGCGTCGAGGGAATTCATGTCGAAAGCCTTCTTCAATTTTGACTCTCCTCATAGTTTTGATAATGATGGATGTATTACCAACGGTAATAAACAGGGATATATATAAATTCCCCTTAAAGAGGGATACATATTCGAAGCGTGGTTTTTCAATGGTTAAAGGAAATAGTCGGATGGGGAGATAAATTTTGTTTATACCTCACTTTTTTTAGTAATTAATACAGAGAAAATGTAAAAATAGAAAATAGCTTGTGACAATAATGAATAAATCCCTTAAAAGCAATTCTGGACATTTTGGGAATACCCTCAAAGCCCTATTTTGATGACAATTACAAATTGAATAAAGCTTGCATCTCCAGCATATTTTATTCTATAGACTGGGTATGAACTTAAAAGAGCTGTGGATTTTGATCTGTTTCGTCATGCACAGGGTTTGCAACCCTTTGTTCCATGCTGACTTCATTCTACCACGAGTCATGATAATTGTTCCAAAGTATTGTTTCCTATACTGGAAGTATGCCTAGAAGAATTTTGTTGTTGAGTGATTAGTCAGGAGCTGTGTTTTCCTGTTGACTTGAGGTTAAGGGGACTAATTGGGGAAAGGGAGCAAGGAAAATCTTAAAATATTCTAGTTTATGCCTAGATTAAAAAAAATATTTTTTTTGTATTTTCATTCGAAAACAATGCCCCTCCCACTAGTTTTTGATAAATAGCCCTTTTGTTTAATTCTCCTTTTTGTATATCTATTTGAACAATGAAAAAAATCCTTGCCCCCCCCCCCCACTATATTTTCGGGAATTGCCACGGCTGCTTGAGGTCAAGAAATCTTCCTTCTGTGCTAAGTCCCTGTGTTCTTAGCTATACTCCTCAGCCTCGAACCAGCAGTATATTTATGGCAACAAATTAATCTAGTTTTACTAATATAGTATTCTAATAACTTTTTCAGTGGCTTCTTTCGTTTAAATCTATTCCTTGCAAATTGAAAAATCATTTGGATAAATGAAGGTTTCAACTTGGCAGTGTAATTAACGTTCAGTAGGTAGAAATGGTGCTCTTGACTTTTGAGAGACTTAAGGGGGTGGTAGCACCGATTTTATTTACGATGATTTGTGCTCATTTTGCGTTTGACATCTAGTTTAAACTATCATTAATTTTGCACTTGCTCTTTCATAAGAGTACTTTCCCCATAATATATTTATGGTATTCTAAGTTTTTATTTTGAACCCATTTTTGAAAAAATCTGAATTTTTGTCAAGAAATTTCGACATCAAATTTGCAGCCAAGAATTCCTGCTAGGATAAATCAGGATAAGTCCAAGTAGTTGAGCTTAAACTTTCCCCATAATATATTTATGGTATTATAAGTTTTTATTTTGAACCCATTTTTGAAAAAATCTGAATTTTTGTCAAGAAATTTCGACATCAAATTTGCAGCCAAGAATTCCTGCTAGGGTAAATCAGGATAAGTCCAAGTAGTTGAGCTTAAACATTATTATTTTTGAAATGCTAGAAAGTTCTCTTCCTTTTATTCCCCTTACAATTTGTTGACTTACCGTAGAGTTGATTTCTGCACACCAACGTATAATGTATGGTATTTCATGGCATTAACAAATTTCGCATTTAGAATTTATTTTTCTAACCATTAAATGGTCGCTACATTTAATTACTCCCTGCCTAAGCACCCCATACTTCCTACTCGAGTAAATAAATTCAAAATCACTTAATTTCATGTTTCCTACCTCTGGGATATGAGTTCTTGAAACTCCTAATAAGTCCAATCTGAAGCGTGTGAAATCGTCAGTCAAGACGTGGATACCGTAGTTGCTTTTTACCGTAATAGCATTCCAAGTAGCAATTTCCTTATTCTTTAAATCATCGAAATTATTTTGACCTCGGGAAAAGTAATGGTCTTGGAACTAGTGCAGGATTGCACTGGATAACTTTTGAAAAAATATCTTTCACTGGGCTGTACCTACCGCTGCAAACACAATTATCTTGTCAGAAGATAAGTGTATTGCATCATCTTGCATACGATGGTTTATTTTAATATTTAAGTTACTATGGGCTAGAGCTCGTTCTTTAGTAAAACATCTTTTCAAAAGATGTTTGTGTTATTTTATCTTTTAGATAGATAGAGATAGATAAACTTTTATTTTCACCAAAATTTTCATGGCACTGCCAAATTTCTTTGGTATAGTCATACTAAAAAACAAATACATAAAAAACACTAATCAATCCCCCTGATTTTCGTTGTACATTTTTACAAAACTAGGCATAAAACTTTTTGCTAGCCGCTGATGGGCAAAGCATACAGGCTGAAGTTTCTCAACAGGCAATGCAACCCTGCGCAGGAGTCGTTTTGTTATGGATTGTGGGGGAAAAGGGTTTTTTGGATTGGGTGGATCAGAGATTTTCTTCCGAAATCCATGCAGAGTTGCTCTCATTCTTTTTTCCGAGTTTGCAATTTAAACTTTTTCAGCAGCTCTTCATACAACATTTCTGCCTGCTTTAATACTATCATTAGAGTTCTTTTCTGAATTCTTTTGAGTCTGGCGCTTTGCTCAGCCGTCAGCCGAAAATGCCATACAGGAGCTGCGTATTCTAGAATTGGGCGAATAAAAGATGTAAATGTTCGGAGGAGGTGATCTGGAGGGGCACCGTGTTTCGACACAAGCTTGAGCATCTGCAGCCCAGCATTGCCCCTTTTTACTATACTAGATGTGTTTGCTTCCTATTTTAAATCATTGGTAATAATAAATCCCAAGATTTTAATCTTTCTGACTTTAAAAAAATCAGAAAGTTGGTAGAAAATTTGGTTCGGGAGAATTTAAAAATGAAATAGTTAAAATAGAAGATTTACTGTCATTTCCTGGTATATTTGCACTGGAAGCCTTAGTCTTCACGTTATCCATTAAAATTTGAGCTTTGTTACATTCATTTGCTTCAAAAATTTCTTCAAGGGTAAGGCTATCAACATACTTCCATCGGTCTTCATAATCATTAGCAATATCATTGATCGTAACTAGAAAAATAATAGGACCCAGAATGGTACCTTGAGGTACATCACAAAAACTGGCTCAGGTTCAGAGAAAGGCTTCTTATATTTTAAAATTTGGAACCTATTTATTAAAAAACTGAATAAATTTCACAACAGCAGGATTCACTCTAAAATCAGTTAAAAGCTTAGAAATTAAAATGTTATGATCAATCAAATCGAAACCCTTTTTAAAATAAATTATTATTAAGTTTAGCCATTTACCAGGCTCACCGATCAGCTTAAAAATAAATGTAAAAGACTGACTAGGTATTGGGGTGTTGATGTATTCCTTCTGTTACCATACTGGTGAGGATCAAGGAGGGGTTCAACTTCAGCTTTTAGCCAATTTGCTACAAAACTTTCGTACATTTTGCTCACACCATCGAAATTAAGTTCAGTATTGTTTTTAAGGACTGTAGTAATATATCCCGTTTTTCATATCTGTGGGTAAACTGAAGAAGTTGAAATGCAATTATAATTTGTGTTAGTGGCTTAGTCAATTTGACAGGAAATACTTTTATAAGTTCAATTAGAATATCTATGGGAGTTATAACAATTCGTTTAAGTTTCTTTATTTTACAAAAACTTGATCCTCAGAAATAGTAGGTAAAGGTACGCAATCATGTGGAATTTTCTGATACTCTTGGTTCGTTTTATTTACATCAAGAGGCGGCAAAGACTGGATTATTCTGGCCAAATGACCATTTAACTGGTTAGCAACTGTTTCATCATTAGAATCTGAACTAAAATCTACACGACTAGGGGATTTTTACAAATTCGTTTTATTTCCTTATACCACATGCTAGGCTTTGATTCAATAATCAAATATAAATTTTTTTTGTGGTAATACTCAGCCGCAGCTTTTCTTGTCATTTTACGTACTTTGTTTTGGAGCATATTAGCATTTCCTATTTTCCATTATTTTCTCAGTTTAATTTTATACTGAATCAAATCTTCAATTTCTTGGGTTATGTAAGGACGATCTGTGTTGCACCACTTGAATGTTTTCTCAGGAAAGCATTCTTCATATTTGTTTCTTAATTTATCTTGCAAAAATTTAACTTTTTCATCAGATGACCCTAAAATTGCTACCTTTTCCCAGGACTCGGATCTAATCCAATTCCTAAATTCTAAGAGTCCCCTGTCCGAAAGAGGTCGGTAGGAAACTTTCTCAATGACATATTTCACTTTATACGAAGACTGCGGAGCCCACTTTTTCATGTAGTGGTAGCTACTACCAAGGGGAGGTAGGTCTTGAGGTTCATTATAATATTCTGACAAATTTGTGCAAATTACGTCGATTTTAGTATTACCTTTAGTAGTCGGAAACTTTACCAAACTTTACAGAAATATTAAATCTTGTCAAAAGATAAGTATGCTGTGTCATCATGCATATGATGAGTTATTTTAATATTTCAGTTACTATGGACTAGGGTCGTTCTTTACTATTATTATACCCTTGCAAAATTTTGGAAATCGACTTAGCAAAATATATTTAACAGATTTTCGATCAAAACTAATCTGTTAACAAAAGACAACTTATTTACTTTTCAAGATTTTAATGGGGTTTATATTAAGCCAGAACAGCTTTATACCCCGCCTATCCTCGTCACCTGCTGGCCGAAGACGACAATCTTCAGCAATCTGTCATCCTTCTAGTGTTGTAACTGGTAAAATTGGTCACGGTAAAATTCGGTATTTTACCGTGATTTTACGGAGCCCCGTAAAATTGTTATTTTATGTAATTTGTGTACTTCCCGGAATTTACGTATTTTACCGGTATTTTACTGACATTTTACGCAGTCTTGCAATTTTCAGAGCACAAAAGTGCGAAGAGGCTGACAGAAAAAGGTTGAATATGATGTTGTTTTGTGTATAGCTGTGTTCCCTGGTTTAAAAGACAGTCTGTCTCACTTACAGGTAATACTGCAGTTAATTATAATTTCAACATGGTGGAATATTAACTCATATAAAATTACATCAGTCCTGTGAACTGTTGAAGACAGAAAGAGCTACAATTAGGATTGACATATGACAAACAAGAAAAAAATTATAAAACTAAATAGCTTAGAAATTGAGGGTAATGTCAACCAGCAGACGAAAAGAAAGCGAAAATGATAAAGGCAGATATATCACCAGGGACTTCCACCCAGCTGTCTTACAGTGTTCAAAAAAATGAACGAAAACTAATCTTTCGAATTAAATCTAACTGAGCTGAAGAAAGACTGAATCAAACCAAAAAACCAAGCCAGAATAAATGAAAGACTATTCATCAATTAGATTGGGCAAGAATTCTCTGCTTAGTGATTGACTTAGCTTGTCTACTGACCAAATTCTCATCAAAAGTCTGGTCAGGTGATTTTAATTTAAACTGAAGAAAAATGTTATCTGAATCCTTTAAATCTAAGTTATTGTAAATTGGGTTTATAGGAATATATCCAGCATCTCTATTTAAAGCAAAGTTCATGGATTTTTTTTTTATATTTCAATTGCCTTCCTAAAATAATGTGAGAAGCCATTTTCTTCAAATATTAAAGTTGCCTCATCAAAAACACTACATGATCTAGATTTTTGACAATTTGGAGGGCCAAAGCAGAATCAATATTCCCATTTTCATTTTAAACTTTACATTTCAAAGAAATCTTGTATTCATGCTGTCTTTTCCGAGGGAGCCAATGTTTACCCCCCCCCCATATAATACCCACACGGAATATCCCCCCCCCCCCCCGCGCGGAAAATTGCCCTTATTTTACCCTTGGATAATTCCAGGATTTTCATTAGAAGGGAAATTAAAATTTCTATTATCCTGTTTAAGTCAGGGGCAATTGTATTACATTATCTAAAGTAAAGACCGATAAGGGATCAATGTATTAATATTTGTTCATTTGTTTTTTCCCAGGGGCACTTCATGCGGAAAAGGTGGTCGAACAGGTTTTGGAGGGGGCTCAGTCAATTGGAAATCAAAAGTTCCAGTGCCCTTTATTTTTTTTAAAAAAATGTTATTCTAGTTTAATGGTCCTTGTGTTTCAGCATACAGAATTAGCTCTAAGGGAGAGACTATGGGAGGGTGGAGGTAGAAATTGATATATAATCCATGACGTTTGTTTAGGGGAGGGGGGGGCTTCGAGACAGGCACGGTCACCTGAATCAGAATCTAAATCTAAATATGATCTAGATTTGCTAGTAACTCCTGTTTTAGGCAGTCTTTCTGACTTAGAAAGTGGCTGAATATTCCACTCTCCTGATCCAGTGCTTAGATAATTAAAGTCATCAAATGATTATTCTACTTGGAAACAATGCTGGTTGGGAAATCAAAACAATATGTTTTTTCCTACCTAATTCATTCCTAGCTAAATAAAATTACATGAACAAACTAAAGTTCCAAAAAAAAACAACAGAAAACAAAGGAGTGAAACATTCTGTAATGGGACAACATTCCTGTGCACAACCCATCCTTAACTACCTAAAACACTAATAGGCAAATTAGAATGTTTTACATTCAGAAAAGACTAATCCCCCCCCCCCCACTTGAGCAAATAGATGAGCTAAATATTATATGCTTAATGTAATTTCAATAGCATGACTTATTCCTTTGTACCAACTTAATGACAAATGCAAAACAAGCACCAAGAAAGACTTACACTATTGAAATTACAATAAGTAATTTAGGATATATATTTGCCTCTTGGGAAGGGAGGGGGAGTGGAAGCAGTTGGTTATTTATTTAGAAAGAGTATAAAAATATACATAAAGTGGTGCATCCACCTTGATTCTAGCTAAGTAGCTTCAAGAGTTTAAATTGACCATATAAGAACCATTTGATTATCCATTCAATTGAGTTGTAAATAAATTGAGTTGCATAAATGTACCAATAATTCATCAGTGCAATTCTAAAACCCCTGTCAAAATTTCCTTCAGAATGGAATAACTCTGCTTAGTTGTGACTAGGAGCGCCATTTATTTCAGCCGTTTTTGTATTTCAACAATAGGAAACGTTGACACAATATCCAGTACACCCAGATAAGAAAAGAACATTTAATTCAGTCAGTTTCCTTATTTTAACAAGAAAGGAGCTCCTGACAATTTTTCTGGTATGTAATGTACAAACTGCTGTTGCTTGTTTATTTATTGCAAAAACAAAACGTTGGGATTAGCACCAATGCCTTAAGATACATCTGATTTTATCTGAATTCTAGTCACATTAGCTTTTTCTAGATAAAATTGAACTAAAATGGTAACAAATATTACATTGTTTAAACTAGGTTCGAAGTGTTGAAAATTCTTGTTTAATGTAGTGGAATACCAGGCGTACTAAAAATGTTCCTTCAGTCAAATTCAAATGTAAATAATGGCTTCTAATGTAGATAATGGTTTCTCTTTGTGGTAATAACTGAAAGTCCTTGGGTTTGGGTCTAAATGAAGGAGTTTAATGTGGTTTTGTAAAATTTTGTAGGCAGTGATTACATCAGCTCTTTTCTCCTTGACTTAAATCACCTTGTCAGTGTTGACTAAAGAGTTTGGTTTAGGACTTAGGGGCATTCCTGTGTATATGCCACTCCTTCTGCTCCCTATCCTTATTGACACCTTACTTGAATGACTCAACGGTTTGAGATCTAATTTCTTAGGTAGTTTCAAAGTAGAGCAACATGGTTGGGGTAGAAAAGATAGTGTTCTCTGTGGTTAGTAGTTTGTTGGAAAATTTTTGAGGAGTTCCTCCAGATTCTTTGGTTTGGGTTGATGGGGAGATGGTTTGAAGTGCTTGAATTGCTGTGATGATATCATATTTTCTTTACAGTAGGTTAAGGTCAGGATTCTTAATGCTGCAAGTCTCTCATTGTAAGAGGTTCTCAGATTGTATGGTGTTGTGGTGACATGTTACTGAACACTTTTAAGGAGTTTTTTATCTCCCTTGGGTTGTGGGGAGGCCAGTGTCATACCAAACTCAAACACTGGGAATACCATAGAGATAGGAAACTTTTTTATTACAGTTAGGAGGCAGCTGACAATAACTTTTTTATGTTGCCTACCATGGTACAGTAAAACAATATTCCCTGTTGTACATTCCCAGTAAGTTGGGAAATATCTTTTTCTTGGAAGTAAGTTGGGTAAATAAATTATTTTTATATGTTGTTGATGAGGCAGCTGGGTACACCCACTAAAGTTTGGTTGGTTTTCTTTAGAATTTCCCAATAGAAAAATTTACTCCTTAGTTGAACAGGCAGGCTACTGTCAGGCTATTCTTTATTTTTGTCCGACTATAGTTTATCAATAACTTTCTTGGATCAGTTGGTGATGTTTCTGTTGATGAATGCATACAATTTCTTAGCAGAGTTGACAATAAACTATGTGAGCTTTCATCCTCAATAATGATGCTAATATATCTTTCTTCTGATGCTGCAAGAATCTGTTGATATGCATTAGACTATTGCCTCCCTTAAGAAAATATTTAATCCTGGTATCGTGAAATCCAAAGTAGGTGACTCTACACACATTAGGCTAATGTTGAATTCAAGAAGTAGTACTTCTGTACTACTACTGTACTACTGTACTAGTACTACTGTACTAGTGGTAAGCAGTACTTATTACATTTGAATCTTCAGCAAAGAAACTGAGTTTTTTTCTAGTGTATCAATGATGTAAATGGTTAAAGCGGCGTTCACAAGCGTGTCTAGATGGAATCCCATGTCTAGACACGTGTCTAGCCAGAATCCAATATCTAGGCAACAACCGTTCACATGTAAAATTCGGTGCTTAGCTTAAACTACAAATTTAGTTTCAAATTATCATTTCTTGCCAATTAACAAAACTTACGCAGGCAAAACTTTCAAATATTATAATCCCTTTTTTTACTGTCACATGCTAATCGATGAGATAAGCTAATCAATTACCTTAGTGGGCTTTATTATTATTTCTGGCGCTGTAAACTTGCCTAAAATGAAAGAAACAATTAATGAGAACACAAAAATTAAATTTCAATTTACAAATGTAAACAAAAATGATGAAAATAGTGGATCTTGACACATTCTGATTGGCTGTAATCGAAAATCCTAGACATTGAGTTCTAGCGGCTAGAACTCAATGTCTAGCCAAGCACCTTGTCTAGCGTGTCTTGCTAAGCACTGAATTTTACTTCTGAATGGTCATTGTCTAGACATAGGATTCTGGCTAGACATGTATCTAGACATAGGATTCTAGCTAGACACGCTTGTGAACGCCTCTTAAACGTATTGGTATAAGGACTATTCTATGGAATGGGCTGCTAAGGACTTCCATTAGTTTTGACAAAGAGATATGGCCTTTTGGTCCCATAATAATAACATATTAAACATGACCTTTAGAAATTCAGAAATCAAGCCAAATGACAGGTTTGTCAGCAAATGTGGGGAAAGATACTAATTAAATAATAATAGTACCAAATGATTTTAGTCCTTCAACTTGTCAGAAGGACATGCCATTAAATTCTGGAAAGTACTTCAAAACAGTCTAAAATACTTACTTATATCATTTCTAAATGCATGTTGCTTTATTTAAGCCTCCCCCTCACTAATGGACAAGAGAGAAAGCAGGTTGGCCTTGGATGGGAGAATATTGCAAGGAAATATTTGAGGAAAATTCCTGGGAGGGTGTAAAGAGTTGGGCTACCCAGACCATTAAATTTGAGGTGGTTGACCATATATAAACAAAAAACAATGGTAAAAAATAGAGCACCATTAGATTCCTTATTTTGTGCCCTTTTCAATTAATAAGGTAACCTTCCTGGCTATGCAACCTGCCCTGCCCCTCCCAATAGACCCAGATATAGCCCAAGGGTACATGCAAAACTAATTGAAAACATTGTTAAATTTGGAGCCAGTGCAGAATTACTCCTCCCTAGAAACAAACACAATATAATTCTGATAACTACTAATACTACCACTAACAACTCACCACAGCACTAAGCTGCCTGAGGCAAACACAGCTACGCACGCTCCTCCTCCACCCCAATCTATCGAAACCCTCCTTTTTTACACCCGCCCACTAAGTTCCCATTTCCTTTAAGTCTTTCTATATGATGTCCTCTCACCCCGGACAGGGCCGACCTGCTTTCCGTTCAGCCCTAGATGGCTGGCCAAAAAGAACAATCTTCAGCAATCTGTCATCCTTCATCCAAATAACATGCCCTAGCTATCTCAACCTTTCTTTCATTATAGCCCTAGAGAGCGGTATTGAACCACATTTTTTATATAGTCTATTGTTTGAAATGCAGTCAGTCAGCTGGGTACCCAGAACAATCCGTAGGCAGTTCCTCTGGAAAATACCTAGCAAATCTTCATCTGCTTTTTGGAGCGTCCATGCTTCAAAGCAATGTTTGATCTCTGTCATCGCTGTAGATTCTAATATTCTAATCTTGGTTTGCAGACTTATCTTCCTGTTCTTCCAGACTTTTTTTTAACTGTGAAAAAACACCCTGAGCCTTGGCTATTCTATATTTAACATCTTCACTGCTCCCATCATCTTTACTAATAATACTACCAAGGTAAGTGAAGCTGCCCACCTGATCAATCTTTTAATTACCCAATGTCACCTTTTCATCTCCACTTATACCTAGCTTTAGTGACTTAGTCTTCCTAACATAAATTTTCAAACCAATTCTAGCACCCTGAACTCGCAAAACCACTAAAACTTCATTCATTTTGCTCACACTTTCATCTAGGATGCTTAAATCATCAGCATAATCCAAGTCCAGGATATTTTTTCCTCCCCATTTGAGTCTGTGGTCTCCCATTGCCTTTCCTGTGCTCCTTAAAACAAAGTCTATCAAAATAATCCATACAAAGGGGGATAGAACACAATCCTGCTTAACTCCTGATTTAATACAAAACCAGCTACTAACCTCATTTCCTACCTTAACCGCAGCAGTGTTATTCTTGTACATAGCACTAATCACTTTAATGTATTTGTCTGGAATACCATACAAGGTTAAAACCTTTACTAAAGCTCATCTATCAACAGAATCGAATGCTTGCTCATAATCTATAAAACTGAGGACTAAAGGTGTTTGAAAACTCAGGCACTTCTCAATTATTAGCCTAAAAGTGAAAATTTGGTCAACACATCCTCTACCTTTTCTAAAACCGCACTGCTCTTCTGTTAAAACTTTGTCTACAGTATCTCTCAGTCTAAAATGTATCATATTACTAAGTAATTTACTACCTACAGAGACCAGACTAATGCTTTGATATTTACCACACTCACTTTTATCACCTTTCTTATAAAATGGCATTATTAAGGTTTTCCTAAAATCGTTAGGTACTTCCCCTTTTTCAAAAATCATATTCATAATCTTCAGTAACTTATTTTTAACCTTTTCATTTTCCTCTATATTTTTTCCTGCAACTCTATCTTGGTTAAGCAAATTCTCAAAATGCTTGGCCCATCTCTGTTCAATTTTTTCCTTATTGCTAATTGCAACCCCATTCCTATCTTTAACTGGGCCAAGTCCATCCCTGATTAAATCTAGCACAGTAAAATTATTACTTTTATACTTAAATTTTTCTCTTAAAACTTTGTCAAACTCTAAAGAATCTTAAATACTTATTAATGCTATTCATAAAAATGTTTAACTTCAATTTACCCCTCTCCCCACTAATGAGAAAATATATAGCCCTTATTATATATTCTTTTATTTCTTGATTTTGCTACTTTGTCATTAAATCTATTTGAAATAGAGGGTGAGGTGAAGAAAAATGGATGAAAGCTATGTCATTGCAGTATGTATTGACATACTAGAGGCTAGGGTAAAGTGAAGTGATGTGCTTTTAGAAATGACATAAATCAAGTTTAAAAATTTTTTAAAGTTGTTATTTGAATTTCATGGTTTTTCCTTCTGAGGAGGAGCAAATCTGCATTAGCACCTCATGGTAAATTCTAATTTAGAGGCTTCTTGCTAACTGGGAAAATAGTCGAGTTAAGTGAATGAAACTTTCAAGAATGAATCCAGGGCTAAATAAGTATTCAATACAATTTAACTAGGATGAAAGTGAAGCCTTTTTTCATGCTCTTTTGTTTGATATTTTCACCAATAATTTGTCAGTGGACATGAAAAATATGGTCATTGTTTTGACAAGCAATTGAAACGAAAATTATATTTTGATTTATAGAATAATTAGCATATCAGTAGAATTTAATCCACTGTGAATGAGCATAAGTTTGAGGCTCAAAACATTTTTTTTTGTGATTCATGTAATAAAAGGTTTCAATTTTATAGCACCAGATTGTTACAGATCAATGTGCGATTGTTAGTAAAGATCAATGAGAAAGGAGGTGGGACTAGATGCTTCAAAATATTTTACCAGGAGAAAAGTAAGGCTCTGGATGAGTACTTACCCAACATCTGAACAAAGAAGTGCATGATATACTGGTAAATTTGTAGGTGGCACTATAATTCAGCTAGGATGAAAGTAAAAATGTCCTTTGATGCTTTTTCATAATACAATAATTGCTTCTGTTGCAAATTCCATCTTGAACCCTTAAAGGGGTCCCAAAGGTATTTTATATGAATTATGAAACAACATTAAAAATCATCATATGATATTTACACTTTCGTCCTAGCTAAATTATATGGCCCACTGCCAATTTACCTTGAACAAACCTCCTCCACCCCCAAATTGAATGTGTAAATATATATCCTGAATTGGAATATACCTTAAAATTAGCTTCAATTGCATGTCCAGCAAGATAAGCTGGTGTTAAGCCTCCTGTAGAAATCTTGCTGGTGGTGTTTCAAGGTTGTGATTTGACATCCCAGTTCAGCCTCCATTCAGCATTGGCTCAATCTTGATCAACTCCATTCTTTAAGGCATCTAGAGTTTTAGATTGGATGGTGGCTTTGAATAGGCTGTTCCAGAGTGGGACAAAACAGACTGAGAAGAACTGTTTTCCCTCTCACTTGATGTGTGTCCTCTTGTGGTAGTCAAGAGGGACAAGGAAAAACATGACTTAATAGGTCATTTTCTAGCAACTTACACATTGCCTCTTTTCCAATTGTATACTAAGGTAAGGAGTTTGAGTGAGGTGAGATGTTCCTTGTAGGATTTGTCTTGCAATGCAGAGATCAGCTTAGTTGTTCTTCTTTGGACATTCTCAAGTACTTTCATATCCATCTTATAGTAGGGAGAGGGATATAACCTGAATTGTTGACAGCAAAGTTTCAAATTGCAAAATTCAGCACTATTTTTGCCAATGGCATTTGAAAAGGTAAAATTCTACTTTAGCTACTTTAGGCTATCTTGAAAAGCAGTTTGGTTAGGAAAATGAAACTTTCAGGGATAGATCTACAGACTAAAGTATGTCCTTGGAAGGTATTTTGAAGTACCTACCACCACTCCTTCTTCTTTAGAGGGCCCTGACCTTTAAAAATCTGTGTGTCATAAAAGTGAAACCTTGTAAAATAGTTCTTCTGCTTAAAATGAAGTACAACAAAATTGTTTTCAGCTTCATAACTTTGCTCAATCCTGATTTATAAGGTTTTAAAGATATGCAAACACATTTCCAAAATTTTGAAAAAAACATTGATATGGCTTAATTCTACAGAAATAGCAGGAATTGTATTTTCAGAACTAAAGCCAGAGAAAAAGAAACTTATGACTGAAAATTAAGGTAAATTTTTTTTTTTTTTTTTTCAAAATTTCAATAGGTAGGATATTGACCTGTCATGTAGGCAAATTTCAGGACCATCAAGAGGGAGGAGTGGAGGTAGGTACTTCAAAATACCTTCCCAGGACATATTTTGGTAAATATTTACCAAATCATATTATTGACTTACAAATCAAGTAAAAATACCACTTGATGCCTTTTTTAATGCTTTTTCCAAACATAATAATCATTTTTATTGGAACTGAATTTTACCCCAACTATTATTTATACCAATTCAGTGAATATATTTGCACATTAGGGGGGTGGGGGTAAATTTTATTTCCGATGTAAATGAGAGGTAAGATTATACTTTTTCCCCACCCCCCTAATGTGAAAATATATACTCTGAAATGGTATATATAGGGGTGGGGGCTAAAATTCATTTCCAACAAAATGATTATTATATTCATAAAGAGCATAAAAAAAGGCATCAAGTAATATATTCACTTTATTTGTAACTCAATAATATGATTTGGTAAATGTTTACCCATCCCTAATAGTTTCATTTTCGTAACCTCAACCCTTTCCAAGATAGCCAAAAGTAGCTAAAGTAGAATTTTACCTTTGAAAACCTTGAAATGGTAGGAAAACGGTTTGAATATATTTGCCAGTAAAAATTTAGAGTTGGTACTGTTGACAAGGAGTCATGTTCGGAAAACAATTCTTACTAAAAAAAAATATATATATAATGATCCTAGTTAACATATTGTCTAGGGGAGAACCTTTATCATCGAGTCTTTCCTCTAAAAATCCTTCTTTTTCCAACTTAAAAGAACCTGATCTGATCTGAGAGATTTGAGTCTCCTCTTGACAGCAATGTCAGTTGAGACTTCTTTCAATATGACTAATTTTCTTCCTTCTCAGCACAACGCCATTAGCTGCAAATACTTTCAATACAGCAATAATTAATACAACTCAGCTTCAATCTAAAAAAGAACAGACAATCTTCCTTTATAGCAGGATTTTTTTTCTTTTCTTTTTTTTTTAACACAGACATATATCATTGCTAAAACCATCAATCAAACCTATTATGCACACAAGATCAATCCCTTTTTCAACACTGACAATACAGCAATTACATTACTATCAGCATCAGATAAATCTTTTTCTCTACCACTTTCCTGTATAAACTTAATAAACAGGTCTGTCATCCTATACTTCAAAAGATCATCATCAATCAAAATTTCTAATGCAAATGCTACTGAAAATTCTCCTAAATTTTCCTCTGCACAAATTCATCCTTTCTTTTCTCAAATTTTCATACTCCTTACATTCAACAACATAATGGAAAATACTTTCTATCTCACTACAATTATCACACTGAGGACTATCAGTTTTGCCTATGATAAACAACCTATGCTTAATACCTACATGGGTCGACCGAAAACGGAACATTAAACAACCATATTTTCTTTTTAATCTACAATAATTTTTCATATCAAAGCCAGGCTTCTTTTTCTGGGTAAGAGCTATATTACTACTATTATCCCTCATTTCCTCAAAATGTTTTTGGTAAATCTTTCTAACCATCTCTCTAATCTGTTTATATGTTTCTGTAGGGGGTTTAAGGGTCATATTTTTTGCTGTCAGTTTGGCATATTTGTCTGCTTTTTCATTACCCGCCACCCCCACATGGGCTGGACACCACAAAAATTGTATCACTATTTCTTTCCCAACAATCTTCAGAATTGAACTATAGCACTTATGGACCTCATCATTTTGTTTATTTGGAAAATTCTTTAGGGACTGGAGGGCAGATTTCGAGTCACTGCATATGAGGAACTTAGATTGGTTTTCATCACTTTCACTAGTTTTCCTCAATACCCATTCTAGTGCACTTTCAATTGCTTTTATTTCTGCCTCAAAAACAGTTGATTCTTTACTTAGTGACTTTGTAATCACTGTATTTAATTCTGGAACCACTGTTGAACAACCCACTCCTAAACCATTTATTTTTGAACCATCTCCATATATTTTAACATATTCTTGATACTTGCTATTCAAAACTGAGAGAAATTCATATCTCATTATTAGGGGGTTATTTTCCATTTTTTCCATGTAATCAATCTGAACCCAATCCCAGGGGGGAATTTTTTGTGGTTTTTCATAACGTAGCATTTGGGTAATAGGTACTTCTATACCTTCCTGAGTTAGTAGTTCTTCAAATTTTTCAAAAGGATTCAGACGTTTCCTTTTTCTATGGTGATTTCTAGTGTGGGTCAGACCAGGTTTAATTATCAATTTCTTAACTGGGTGATTAAAATCTGCTTTCCATAGATGGTTCATGTATACTATAAGCATTTTTTCACGTCTTGTGTTGAGTTTCTCCACTCCAGACTCACCCAGGAGAAAAGGAATTGGGGTGCTCTGGTGAGCTCCAAATGCCAATCTTAGGGCTGTATTCTGTATTGTATCAAGTTTTCTGAGAGTAGATTCTGGGGCAATGCTGTATATCAAACTCCCATAATCAATTTTAGGTCTTATGTATTTGATATAAAATTGTCTTGCTGTAACTATGTTGACATCATGCATCCCACATGAAAGCATCTTCATCAAATTCAGTTGCTTTGCACAGAATTCTTTTAGATATTTGACATGTTGACTGAATTGAAGTTTATTAACAATGTGTATTCCACTTTATAACAATTGGTTACAAACAGTTCCTCTCCAAACAGAGTAAGTTGCGGAGGTCTTATATTCCTCTTAGATGTGAACAACATAACTTTAGCTTTAGATGGTTCAAAATCAAGATCTATTCCTAGGGACCATAACTCTATTTGGTCTAATGTTTCTTAGACAACTTTTTCTGCTTCTTCCACTGTGTTTTGGACTGTCCAAGTATTATTATCATCTGCAAAGATTCCTCCTTTGCAGTTATTGTCTTCTAGAGGGATATCAAATTCTCCAACATTATAATAGTCTGGTCCAAGAACACTTCCTTGTGGAACACCTCTTTCCACCTCAATTTCCTTTGATCTTTCTTGTCCTACAGTCACAGCAATTTTTCTATCTGACAGGTAACTCAGTGTGAATTTCATCAAATATCCATTAATTTTTGCTTTAGATAAACCTTGTAGTATCTGTCTGTGAACCAAATTATCAAAAGCTCCTTTAACATCCAAGAACACTGCAATCATTACTTTGCCATTATCAAGTGCATCAATGATGTCTCTCTGCATCCTGATCAGGTTATCTACTGTATTTCTCTCTCTGCGAAAACCTGTCTGAATATCCTGCAGCAGGTTAGCTTCATCTATTGCAAATCTCAGTCTTTTCTTTACTAGCCTTTCATATATGTTACCTCCAACTGGTAGCAGAGTTATAAAACAATGATTTTCTACTTTGTATGGTTTATTTGGTTTTTTGATTATGTTAGATGTGCCATTCTTCCAAATTGTAGGGAAACTGCCCTCCTTCCATAATTTGATGATGAGCTTTAGAAGAACATCTTTAAATTTATCAGTCAACCTTTTAAAGAAAACAGGGTATATGTTGTCACCGCCAGATGAAGTCTGTGGTAGTGTCTTTAGAACAAGTTCAAATTCTGATTTTGAGAAGGGTTTGCTGTAATTTGATACTGATTGTTGCATAGAAAGTTTTCTTGCTTTAGTGAAAGTTGTTGAATGTGGGCTGGTTCCTTCAAATCTTTCTTACCTATTGTCTGGTGGAGATGACTTGCTCCTGCCTCAGCTTTTGTTTTGTTATCAGCAATCACTTGTCCTTGGTAGGTTGTTGGCCCCTGCGGATGGTGGTACAATTCTCTCCTATTCATCTTTCTTATGAAGGTATACACTTTTCCAAATGGAACCATGAAGTTGAGATTTGAAACAAAATGCTTCCAAGATTCTGCTTTAGCTTGATTTATTGTTTTTCTAAATTCTGCCTGGGCCAATATTTTCTTTTCTATAATTTTCAATTGTCAGAATCTTGTTTTAATTGTTTGAAGCTTGGTTTAGTTTCTTCTTATTTAAGCTACAGTGTTCATTCCACCATATTGGTTCATTCCTAGTCTTGTTGCCCAATGTCTTGATGGGGATAGTCTTCTTAGCCACTTCCATGAGTAGATCTTGTAATCTTTCAATTTTCTTCTCTGTAGTCATAACTGTTGCCAGTTCTTCTTCAAGACTTATCCTTGTAAGTTCTTCCTGGAAGTAATCCCAGTTAACTTTCTTCAACTTAAAGGTAGGGCATGTTGGTGGGGTTTGACTTCTTAGTGTAGATTCTTTATACTCAATTATCACTGGCTCATGATCACTGGTTAAGGTTGGTTCAGGAGTTAAACTTTAGTTGATTGATTATTGCTACTGCAGAGAATGTCAGGTCAATGGTAGAGTATACTCCTGTAATTGGGTTTCTTCTAGTTTGAAGTCCAAGTGGGGTCACTAGGCCAATGTCATCATTCTTATCCAGAGCACTTAGGATACCTATACCACTACGATTATGAGATCCACATAAACACCAGGCATCTGAATGGGCATTAAAGTCACCAGTAATAATAAAAGGCTCTTTGGCTTTAATCAGTTTTTTCACTTAATTGAAAATGTCCTCTGTTTGTGGCTCATTCCCATCGGGGTTATATATATTAACAATAACTATTGTATCCCTCTTACCCAGGAATACTCGGCAAGCTACCATCTCAATTTTAGAACTTGTGATGTCTTCAATATCTAGTTTTGGAAACATTAATGACTTTTTAATGTAAACTAATATTCCACCTCTTGACTGTTCTGCTCTATCTTTTCTTATTACTTCATAACTTCTAAGTCTCCAGGAATTCTGGGGTTGTAGCCATGTTTCTTGAAAGCATCTAACATCAATTTTTTCTTTTTCTAAATAGCACTCTAATAAGTCCTTTTTCCCTTTCAGCATAGACTGGATGTTAAAAGGTAGTAACTTTATTCTAGTTAATTTTCTAGATTCTAAATTTTTTCAATATTAATTTAAACTTTTATCAGTAAGTACATGTGATGATACAGCTTCTCTGTCCTATCTTTTGTGTCTAATTCCTTGATGTCTATCACTTCTGGCATTTAGAATACAAATAACAGTAGCTGTTGAAGGATGTTTTTTGGTTCAAGGGGGGGTTGCTCTTTCACAGCCTTCTTATTCAGTGCATCTGCATATATCCAGTATGCATTAGCTGCTCTTTTCATTAGTATGTTTTGGCCAACTGCAAATTTTTATGATTTCACGGTTTTGTTGGCGGGCTGGGCAGATACCAGATGTCGTTGAATGGCTTTTCCCACATTTAGCACAGATATACTTTTGGTATTTTCCTGACTCTTTGGTTTCTAGTTTTAAGGGACACTAATTAGAAGAGTGTTTGTTTGCACATCTCAAGCATACAGCATATGGCGACCTACACTTTTCTTGAGTGTGGCCATACTTTTGGCATTTAAAGCACTGAATAATGGGTTGGTTGTATCTCTCAATACTTCTTTTTCTTCCATATAGCCAAATAGACTGGGGTAGAGAGTTACTCTCAAATACAACACAAACACTCAGGCTATCTTCTAATTTTTTGGTCTCTCGGTTGTATCTTTTCCACCTCATTAATTCCTTAATCTCAATATTGGTTTCTACCCTGAGGTCCTTCAGCAGTTCTTCCTTTGAATAATCTAGTGCTATTTTGCTTGATTACACCATAGCTGTCCTGTCTTTTCTCTTCAGGTGCTACATCAACAACATCTAGCTTCTGAATTTTCATTAAAGTCTCCAATGCAGTTTGAGAATGAACATATACTGATAGTCTATTTCTATCATGGTTTGAGTAAAAGTCAAATTTTTCTGTTTGGAGAATTTTCTTAAGTTCTAGATTGATTGCTCTGTCTGATGGAAGTTTTACCTGCGAGGTGAAAACCACTGTTAGATTAGTCCCTGATTCACTGCTTATAAACTCACTAGCTGCCTCTATTCTGTTATTTCTAGCTCTGAATTTCTCTGGAAATCTTTCAACTATTGGAGGTTTAACAGTTTTAGAAGTTTCTTGCTCAAGAGGTGAGCCACTTCTCTTACCATTTCTTTTCAGTAAATCACTGATCCCTTCAGCCTCCATAGGACTTACAACATTTGTGATGTCCTCCTCTTCTTCCTGGGGGAGGATAATCAACTGACAACCCTGAAAATCTATTATGGACACTTACTGAGGGTACAAGTTGTAAATTTTGGGTTTGGGGTGCATGATATAAATGACCTTGATGGCTTGAATATGGCACAGGTGCATAGTAAACTGTAGGGGGACCTTGAGTATCTTGATCTGTTGAGTGAGGAAATTGTATAGGTGTTTGATGGGGCTTTCCAGAGTATACTGGAAATGGCTGGGTGTGAGGTGGTGAGTATGCTATGTGTGGTGGAGAAAAAGTCTACAATACAATCTTTTGAAATTGCCGCTAAGGATTGCCAAATAAGTTGTTCTGTAGGTAGCGTTCATCCTGGTCCTTTTTTTTACTGAGCAGTGGTGAAAACACAAAATATGCATGGAATTGAAAAGAAATGAAATAATATAAAAATTAACTTTTTTGATTCTAGGATGATCTAGCAGTTTCACAGTCAGATGATTTAAATGATTCAGATGATTAAATTATGATTTGACACTTGATTTGACAGATGGTTAAATAGAGACACTTGTGATGATAAATTTGATTTCTTATAGGCTGGTGCTAGGTAAACTTTGATTTGCATGATGAGTATCAGGTTTATATAGTTCAGCAGCCTGTAGAAATAAATTATGCAGTCCGGACCCTTTATTGGGAAAAAAAGTTTTCCAATAAAACTCGGCAAGATCTCAAGCCATATGTTTGTCCGATTTCCCGTACTTGGGAATCGCTTCACGCAATGAACACCATAGATGTTCAATATTTTGTGTGTGGGTCCCAGTCACAGGGTCCACAAAATTCAAAGAATGGTTGACGGCTATGTGCTGAAAACCTTGCATGCCTAATATATTGTATGAGCTCCAGCAATCAGATATTATAGTTGTTCCTGGGTGTATCCATTCTTTTATAATTTCTAATAGTGCGTCGGCAGTTCGGTCAGGAAGGGGTATAATACAAAAGTTTGCAGTGACTCTCTCGATTCTTCCAAACACCCACTGTCCTTCAATATAACGTCCCCTATTGTATTTTCTTTTTCCTATCTTTGCTTCATCTATTTCAACTATTTTTCCGGGACCACCCAATTTATTACTGTGTTTCTCAATAAAGTCAAGGCCACAGACAAGAGGTATGATAATACTTCTTGTCTGTGGTCAAGGCATATTTCACGACAAAACTTTGCCAATCCACAGCAGTTGCTGATGAAATACCAATTTAATCAACCATAAATTGCTGAATATGCAAAAAATCAGCATAATTTCGGTTATTTGCTGATACAATAAATTTGCATTTTCGAACCAAGTTCCTGTATTAATACTTTGAATAAGATTGCACTGTTTTTTAAGAAGTTTATGTCCAAGTCACTCCGTTCTTTTTTTTTTGACAGCGGAATGCATTTCGTGATTCAGCAAAATAGCATTCATTATGGCAATGAGGGCAAAACATTTTAGTTGGCAAAATGTTATGTTTTATTAAAAACTAATATACATCACCTTGACTCTGAAGGTATTGTCACACAAGACATATGCATTTTTGTTAAGGGCATGATTTCAAGCACAATTCACAATTTCTATAATTTCAATATGCCAATGCTTTTTAGCGTTGCCACTACGAATTTTCAAAACCTGTGAAAAAATGCCAAAAAACCTGTGATTTTCATCAAAAAACCTGTGACCACTTTTAGAGCCTGTTCAGGCATTTTTACATTCTTACTACAGTTTACATTGGTTACTCTGAAGTAGCAACACTAGAATACAAATAGCAAAGATACTTAAACCTGGGAAAATCTGCCTCTGGCCCGAAAACACGTACGGAAAATCGAGAGGCATACTACCTAGCGTTCTGTTCCCTGCATGAGTTCTCCAGGTATTTCCAACTTTGATATTAATGCTACATATAAATTACATGTATTGCTTTTCAATTTCAATAGATGACAGAAAGATGTCGCCATGAGAATGTCAACAGAGCGAAATTTTTTTATAAATACCGCCACCTATTTTAGTCGGAAAGCAAAGGACCAATCATCGAGACTCATTTTCACTTCGATAATTGCATTAGTTTTGCAAAAAATATGCGAGTCGTTGATCTTCGGTAGCTATTAAAGATATATGGGTGTGACAAGTAGACCCCGAAGCCGCGCCGAAAATTAGGGGGGTGCCGCCGAAAAAAAAAAACGGGCGTACGCCCCCCCGCTTGGCTCCGTGCACTGCCGACCCTGCTGATCGGCTAGGCGGCGGTGGCCCTACTACATCACTGGTTTTCTTTTCTCTTTTTTGCTTATCGATATCAACCTCCAAGCTTCAACCGTCATCCCAGCTAATCTGTTTCTTAAAAATAAATACTGTCATCTTGGGCTCGCCATGTATATCGGTTCGTAGGAAGGAGAAGAAGAAATTTTTCTTGAAACAAAAATTCTACCTTCCACTTTAAAAGTCTGTTCATTTTTCTTTCTGATTTTTCGGATGAAAAGAGGTAGGTAAAAGAGCATTAGGCAATTCAGGATGTTGTCATAGGCAGCGCAATCGAGATGTCTAAGTAAAGAACAATGTTGGCAAAATGTATTATTTTTTTTGTTTTTTGTTTTTTTTTTCCATACCAGGGCAATTCGTATCGAAGGAGCTGTCGTAGAAACTTCAAAAAGGGCTCATTTGATTGGAAATTGGAATAACTAGTACCCTTTTTAATAGTCGAAAGTGATTGGAAGGCAGCTAACACCCCTTCCACGCCCACCCTTTCCCCAAACACATCCAATCAAAATTTTAAGATAGCCATTTTGTTCAGAGTAACTGATTTCCAGAGAGAAAATATGTTTTTTGAGGAGGTTACTCCCCCAAAACACTTAGGGCAAGGGTTTCGCAGTTATGCCCTGGAGGTATATAAGAACGATGTTGGCAAAATTTATAATTTATTATTTTTTCCTTTAGAACAGGGCACTTCATATCAAAGAAGTTTTCTTAGAAACTTTGAAAAGGGCTCATTCAGTTAGAGATTGGATTGGCTTGTTCCCTTTTTAATAGTCAAAAATTATTGTAAGACAACTAGCATCCCATCCACGCCCACCATTTACCGAAATACCCACAGTCAAAATTTTGAGATAGCCATTTTGTTTAACGTAATTGAAAGTTCTAGAAATTAGGTCTTAGAGGATGACAACCACCCTCACAGCCCTTAGGGTAAGGGTTTTAATTTATGCCCTGGGGGCATATAAGGTGTTTATAGAAAGTGTTGTCGAATAAAATCAAAAAGGGCTCATTGGATTGGAAATTGAAAAGCCTAGCGCCCTTTTTAATAATCGAAAGTGATTGGAAGGCTTGATATTTTTATAGTAGAGATCGATATGGGTATAATGTATCATTTTTTTGTTGTTGTTGTTGTTTAGACCAGGGCACTTCGTATCAAAGAAGTTGTCGTAGGAACTTCGAAAAGGGCTCATTCGATTGAAAATAGAAAGGGCCGATGTCCTTTTTAATAGTCGGAAGTGATTGGAGGGAAACTAATCCCACGGCCACCCTCCAAATTGCCGTTATGTTTAAAAATTAATTGTTGCCTTTAGATTCAATCAAAATGCACTGTGTTTATGCTAATTCCCAATAAGGCATCTCAGCAGTATCCCAAGAGCGACTGAGGGTATTATGTTCAAACTTTCAGCGCTTCTTCTGCTCTTAAAATTTGACCAAATCAAAATAGTGTAAGTGTATCCAAGCTATCAAAGAAAGTAAACAAATTTTTTTTTGCAAATTTTATCAAGTTTTCCATTTCAGGTCAACTAGAGGAGGTATGAAACTAAATTAAACACTATTATTTGTGTCCAGATTTTTACAATGGGTCTATGTTGTTAAATTTGGCTGAAAATTGTTTTCCAACATACAAATAGCAGGCCAAACTATAAATTCTTACAAAATAGAAAAGATTTAAAGTATGATTTTCTTTTTCCCTGAAAAGACTATGTCAATATAAAACGAACAGAAATTAATTAAAAAAACTGTTTCCAAAAAATAAGTTTTTACAAAAGAAAAGTAAAGAACTCCATTAAACCAAAAATGAGCAAAATTAAAGTCAAATAATCTACCAAGCGTGAAACTACCACAAATCAGCATCGATAAATAAATGAAACCCAAAACGAACAGAAATTACAATAAATAACCAAGTCAAACTCAAAACGATCAGAAATTAACATAAGTTGGGCTCAAAGCCCTTATGCCTTCCCAAGGCCAGAACATAATTTGTACTTCACAGATAAAAATACAAATGAATATGCATTGTCAGTTTAACATGCATATACTGATATTTAGTAATCAAAATGTTAATATTATTTGATTTATTAAAATTATAAAAGCAAAAACATTTATATTTTTTCAGTAAAGTGCAAATCATGTTATGGCCTTGGTAAGGCATATGGGTTTTGAGCCCAACTTATGTTAATTTCTGCTCGTTTTGAGTTTGACTCAGTTATTTATTTTTATTTTTTTCGTTTTGGGTTTCATTTATTTATCGATGCTGATTTGCGGTAGTTTCCCGCTTGGTAGATTATCTAGAGCTAGTATAGAAATATATCTATAGAAATGAATTACATTTTTTTTGCACAGTTAGCGGAGCACACTGAAGTTGAAGTAGCCTTAAACTTTGACTTGAAACGTTATATATTGACCACTTCTTTCAGAAAAGAATTTCGGAGGGTTATTCCATATTGATAAGAAAAGAGGGTAAAGTTGCAGTTTAGTTCCTCCTGTAGTGTAGGGCGCAGGAGCCCTATGGTGAAGGTGTAGGTTTGTTCTCCCTTATAAAACAACTTAGTTCAGCAGATAAAAAGAAGAAGCCCATTTGCGGTATTCTGTGGGACCCCAAGGTCCAATACTAGAGTAGTAATCAACCTTAGACTTTGCGCGAAGCTATAGCAATTTCTATGTTATTCTGAGCCTTGTATACACCTTTTCAAAGAGATTCAGAGCTCCCTCACATGGCCTTCTGGATTTGCGCGAAGCTATAGCAATTTCTATGTTATTTTGAGCCTTGTATACACCTTTTCAAAGAGATTCAGAGCTCCCTCACATTGCGTTATACTATGTACCCTCTTGTACTAGTTAGGGCTTTGCATAACGTGTTATGAAGGACAAGTTGTTCTGACGCAATTTACATGGACCAGATTTCTAATTCATATATTTTTTGATAACTTGATAGGTGATTTGAATAAAAGGAATTCAAATATTTTGTCTATGAAATAGAAGCTAACTCAATTTGCGAAAAAGGTATTCCATTTACACAACTCTGATCTGATTGAATCATCGCCCGACAATGAGATATAATCAATGCTAAGCCTTTTGTTATTGCGAGAGGGTTACCCAATTTACATCTTAGTGTTAACTGACATAGTTCCAAATACGAACATTTTGAAAAGCAGACAAAAAAATCGGACACTATAATCGGAATTATTTGAATAACATTTAAAAAGGGGTAATGAGATATATGATCTGTATAATACACAAGTGATGTTTGATAAGTATTGCCAATTTAAAATAGGATCTAACGTTCCCTTCATTCCCCCATTTCTGAAGGCAGGGAGGGGAGGGGTCAATTTTGGAGGCCCGAAGGAGTTGTTAACTCAGGTAATTTGTTACTACTCTCAAGATCATAAAACAAGTCCTTCGGGGTTGACAGTTTTAGGGTTGTAAGTTTTACTCCAGGGGCATATGAGGTTTTTATGGAAGGGTGGCTGTATAAACTTTAGAGGAGGCAGAAAAAAATTTTCAATGTTCCTTTAGTAGCTACGCAATTAGGCTAAAAATTAAGATATTTATGAGGAGTTTCAACTAGCTATCGTTAAGTTTGCTAAAGACCAGCTATTTTCTTGTAAAAAACACACAAAATCAGAAAAAATGTTCAAAGTTCCTTTAGTACCTTCGCAATTAGGCTAAAAATGAAGATATTTATTCAGAGTTTCAACTAGCTATGGGTAAGTTTGCTAAAGACCAGCTATTTTCTTGCGAAAACACACAAAATCAGAAAAAATGTTCAATGTTGTTTTAGTACCTACTCAATTAGGCTAAAAATGAAGATATTTATGTAGAGTTTCAACTAGCTATGGCTAAGTTTGCTAAAGACCAGCTATTTTCTTGCAAAAAAACACACAAAATCAGAAAAAATGTTCAATTTTCCTTTAGTACCTTTGCAATTAGGCTAAAAATGAAGATATTTATGCAGAGTTTCAAGTAGCTATGGCTAAGTTTGCTAAAGACCAGCTATTTTCTTGCGACAACACACAAAATCAGGAAAAATTTTCAATGTTGCTTTAGCACCTACGCAATTAGGATCAAATATAAGATATATATGTAGATTTCCAACTAGCTCTAGCTAAGTTTGCTAAAGACAAGCCATTTTCTTGCGAAAACACACACAATCTGAAAAAATGATCAATGTTCACTTAGTACCTACGCAATTAGGCTAAAAAAGGAAGATATTTATGCAGAGTTTCAACTAGCTATGGCTAAGTTTGCTAAAGACCAGCTATTTTCTTGCGAAAACACACAAAATCAGAAAAAAATGTTCAATGTTCCTTTAGTACCTACGCAATTAGGCTAAAAATGAAGATATTTATGCAGAGTCTCAACTAGCTCTGGCTAAGTTTGCTAAAGACCAGCTATTTTCTTGCAGAAAACACACAAAATCAGAAAAAATGTTCAATGTTCCTTTAGTATCTTCGCAATTAGGCTAAAAATGAAGATATTTATGCAGAGTTTCAACTAGCTATGGCTAAGTTTGCTAAAGACCAGCTATTTTCTTGCGAAAACACAGAAAATCAGAAAAAATGTTCAATGTTCCTTTAGTACCTACGCAATTAGGCTAAAAATGAAGATATTTATGCAGAGTTTCAACTAGCTATGGATAAGTTTGCTAAAGACCAGCTATTTTTTTGCGAAAAACACACAAAATCAGAAAAAATGTTCAATGTTCCTTTAGTACCTTTGCAATTAGGCTAAAAATGAAGATATTTATGCAGAGTTTCAAGTAGCTATCGCTAAGTTTGCTAAAGACCAGCTTTTTTCTTGCGAAAACACACAAAATCAGAAAAAATGTTCAATTTTCCTTTAGTACCTACGCAATTAGGCTAAAAATGAAGATATTTATGTAGAGTTTCAACTAGCTACGGCTAAGTTTGCTAAAGACCAGTTATTTTCTCGCGAAAACACGCAAAATCAGAAAAAATGTTCAATGTTCCTTTAGTACCTACGCAATTAGGCTGAAAAATGAAGATATTTATGCAGAGTTTCAACTAGCTATGGCTAAGTTTGCTAAAGACCAGCTATTTTCTTGCGAAAACACACAAAATCAGAAAAAAATGTTCAATGTTACTTTAGAACCTACGCAATTAGGCTAAAAATGAAGATATTTATGCAGAGTTTCAACTAGCTCTGGCTAAGTTTGCTAAAGAATAGCTATTTTCTTGAAAAAACACACAAAATCAGAAAAAATATTCAATGTTCCTTTAGTACCTACGCAATTAGGCTAAAAATGAAGATATTTATGCAGAGTTTCAACTAGCTATGGCTAAGTTTGCTAAAGACAAGCTATTTTCTTGCTAAAAAACACAAAATCAGAAAAAATGTTCAATGTTCCTTTAGTATCTTTGCAATTAGGATAAAAATGAAGATATTTATGCAGAGTTTCAACTAGCTATGGCTAACTTTGCTTGAGACATGAACCTTTTCCATTAAAATAGCTCTTAATAGAAATGTTTCAGCGTGAACTCCTATTTTTCAGACGAAATTATAGAAAATATCTTCAATACATAATTCTCTGATTATAATGTATATTTTCAGTCAGAAAAGCGTGGTTTTGGTCCAAAAATGAACCATTTCCATTGAAATAGCTCTTAATAGAACTTTTTAAGCGTGAACTCCTATTTTTTTTATCAAATTCGTTTGGAGAAAGAGGGTATTGGGGGAGGCGACAACTGCTCTCAATCAATTTTGACTCTTAAAGAGGAACTAGAACTTTAAATTTCGAATTAAAAGAGCCTCCTCTAAAGTTTATACAGCCACCCTTCCATAAAAACCTCATATGCCCCTGGAGTAAAACTTACAACCCTAAAACTGTCAACCCCGAAGGCCTTGTTGTATGATCTTGAGAGTAGTAACAAATTACCTGAGTTAACAACTCCTTCGGGCCTCCAAAATTGACCCCTCCCCTCCCTACCTTCAGAAATGGGGGAACGAAGGGAACGTTAGATCCTATTTTAAATTGGCAATACTTATCAAACATCACTTGTGTATTATACAGATCATATATCTCATTACCCCTTTTTAAATGTTAATCAAATAATTCTGATTATAGTGTCCGATTTATTTGTCTGCTTTTCAAAATGTTCGTATTTGGAACTCTGTCAGTTAACATGAAGATGTAAATTGGGTAACCCTCTCGCAATAACAAAAGGCTTAGCAGTGATTATATCTCATTGTCGGGCGATGATTCAATCAGATCAGAGTTGTGTAAATGGAATACCTTTTTCGCAAATTGAGTTAGCTTCTATTTCATAGACAAAATATTTGAATTCCTTTTATTCAAATCACCTATCAAGTTATCAAAAAATATATGAATTAGAAATCTGGTCCATGTAAATTGCGTCAGGAAAACTTGTCCTTCATAACACGTTATGCAAAGCCCTAACTAGTACAAGATGGAACATAGTATAACGCAATGTGAGGGAGCTCTGAATCTCTTTGAAAAGGTGTATACAAGCCTCAGAATAACATAGAAATTGCTATAGCTTCGCGCAAATCCAGAAGACCATGTGAGGGAGCTCTGAATCTTTTTGAAAAGGTGTATACAAGGCTCAGAATAACATAGAAATTGCTATAGCTTCGCACAAAGTATAAGGTTGATTACTACTTAATAGCATCACATTCCACATGTGGCAGTTTATATTCATCAAGTTCTGGCTGCACCAGCCACGGGTGCCCCAGCTAAACAGTTTTTTAACGCGACAGGATTAATAGTGACTGCAAAAAGATAAATTGTTCCAGGCAGTGTAACAAAATTCACTTTTGTTACATCAATTGTAACTGAAGTGATGTAACCGCTGATTTGTAATTGTTGGTTTTGTTAAGCCATGGTATCCGATTTGTATACAGTGTTTTTTCAATGTTGTTATTTGTTTTTTGTTTTTTTAACTTCCTTTAAAAACATAGGTTTCCCTGGGTCTAGTGGCTAAAAATGAGAATTATACTTGGTCTGATCGACGGTGAACATAAACACTTTCCGCACGGCCCAAAAAATTTTTGTTTTGTCATATTGTTCTTGTATGTTTTTAGCCAACCATTTAAAAATCCTTACTAAAATCGAGGTTGAACGTGCTTGGTGAAGTGGAATTTTTATTATTATTTTTAATTAGAAAAATCGGCGTGCCGTGGCGCGCCGCCAAAAAATTTCGGCGTGCCTGGCGGCGCGCCGCCGCCGATACTGAATCACACATTTGCCGCCGTCATTTTGGCGCGGCGCAGCTTCGGGGACTACTGACAAGGTCCGAACGGCTGCAGTAACGAAGTATCTATTTTGACCTAAGATGACCTACATGGTCTTAAACTTGAAAATTAAATTGTTCAATCTACATGGAAAAACGTATAATCCCCTCTGCACGGTTTTCCGCATTATGAAATTGCACCTAAAGTTCAGACACATAGGATTTTCATTACAGACCATGTGCAAACCTGACAGAAATCTTAATTCCCAGACTAGAAATCTATTCGCAACACCAGGCAGGAACTATCAATTTTTTGGTTCTTGCATTTTGTTGCAAATTCTGTAAGTTTCACCCCATAGCACCACTAATGATGTAAGGAGATAGAATGGCAAATTACGTTGCTTAGATAGAAGTTCGCAAAATAATGGAAGGTAAAATAAAAAGATGTAGTTTGTTGCAAAACAACTATGTAAAGTTCAGTCTTCATTAACAGATTCCGGAATCTAGAACAAAAGACGTCGATCATATTAACCACTCAGCCAACTGGTTAGTCAAGTGGTTAATTTTTTTTAATAATTCCTCTATCTTGCACTTTTCTGAACAATTAGAAGTAGCCCTGAGCTACTTAAGGCAATTGTAGAGCTGATTTATCTAGGGAAAAAGTCTTCACTGCATTTTTGTTTAATCGAAGTTAAAATCATGCAGTGTTCCTAAATTTTGAGCATTTTCAAACCTGACGGACTAGAAATTTGCTTTAAAGAATTGTATTTAACTAACTAACACAAAGCAAAACTTCTTCAAGAAGTAAAATAAGTTGGTAGATCATAAAAAAAGAAAAGGGGCATTCGCACGTTAATTTTGCCAAGGTCTAAAGCAATCACTAGAAATCAAACTTGGTTACCCACATACATCTCTATACAACTCAGGTTATGATATTAGAGTTTTCAAAAGGGCAACAGGGGAATGAATTTCACGTTCTCACACATCATATTTTCAAAGCACTCCACCTGTTTTCTTAGAAACCACGCTAAATTTTGATGATCCGAGTAAAATTTCTGGCAACTTCTAATCTAAAGCAATAGGTACTGAAAATTAGCCAGCCACGTTTGTCTTGCACACAAGGTTTAAACTAGACCACTTGCATATGATTCTCAAGCAAATGCTGCGACGTTTTCGAATGAAGAAAAAACAATTATTACTACTGCGGTTCTTCAGGTCTTGGCAAACAAGATTGGCATTAAAACACAAAAATTTGATTGGTTGATATAATGATATTGATTGATAAATCATAACTGATCCGAGTCATAATTGGTTGATTTGATTGGTTGATATAATGATGTTGGTTGATAAGTCACAACTGATCCAAGTCATGGTATTATAAATTTCACCTGTAGCTTAAACCCTGCAAAAGAGACAGATACTATCAACAGTGACCTAATGCTAGGTTCAGATGTATAAAATTTTCCTTGGAGATTGAAAGGAAATCCTTAGAGGCTGAAGGGAAATCTGTTCGAATGTAAAGATATATTTTTCTCTAATTTCTATTTCGAATCTTAAAGCAAGAATTTTGAAAAGCTAAAACATGTCCTCAGGCAATGCGGATTCTGGACCAAAACAATTAAATCAACTTACGCTGCATTTTTTAGGTCTGTTCTAGTTGCCAGGCTTTTCTCAGATATTTCTCTAATATTAATAATAACTTATAACCCATGTCATACACATAGTTTTGAGTAAGACAAGGAAAAAAAAAAGAAAAAATGAAGTAAAATAAACTACAATGAAATTAACCGAACAAACGGACCAAAGGATGATGAGGCGAAAAACGACAAAAAGATGAATCCAAAAGCCTTCCTTGCAGCACAGCCAACTTTGCTGTTATATCGAGAACTTCAAACTTATGAATTATTTTACCACTACGATGCCAAGAGGGGGGGGGATGGGAGATAAAGTAGAATTTACAATATCTGAAATAAAAAGACCGGATATGTTTAGTGTCTTTCTTCTTTAAAAGGGGAAAGACCAGAAAGGTAAAGGACAGAATGATCACAAAATGTAGAATATAGCCTATCCACTTCTCGTCTGTTATACTTCCCTCGATTGGAAGCAATCTTAGAAAACCCAATTTGAATTTACTTTTTAACATCACAAACAGTGTACTGGTGAAGCCTAGAAATTGATTTAGTATCAGTGATACCCAACCATCGAAAAACAGTTATTTGAGCAGAATTTTAAGCCATATCAATGTTACAAGTTATATCATGGGAAGATGTTTTTGAAATACCTATTACCCATTGAAATTTTGACAAAACAACATTTTACCTTACTTTTCAGTTACCAGTTTCTTTTTCTCTGGCTTTAATTTCTGAAAATGCAATTTCAGTTATTTGAGCAGAATTTAAAGCCATATCAATGTTTTATTTCCAAAATTTAGGAAATGTATTTGCAAATATTTAAAACCTTATATTTTAGGATTGAGCAAAGTTTTGAAGCTGAAAACAATTTTGTTGTACTTCATTTAAACAGAAGATCTATTTTGCAAGGTTCCATTGCTATGACTCCCAGATTATTAAAGGTCATTCAAAGTTTTTGAAATCCCGCTTACCATTCATCCAATTCCCCCTTACATACTCTAAAATCCGGTTGATAATTTGAAATTTGAAAAGTCTTATTTTCCACAGGGGCATTTTTTTTTGGGGGGGGGGGGGGGAGGGTTATGTGAGGGTATTCCCACTGGAGGGGGATTTTCTGGCGAGTATTTGCCAAGAACCACAAATTTGATGATACAAGTCTTATTAAAATCTTTGACTTTTAGGGGTTTTTTCCCCCTTTTAAGAAACTCAGACAAATTTTTTAGACAGGCAAATTATATACCAGATTTTAGAGTATGATTCCGGTGCAACACGTTGCAACAAAATGGTCAGCTTAGATTAATATAAGCAGGGGCACCGCGATAAGGCTGCTGACCACCATCCCTGCCCTCCCCCTGCTATCAAATCTCCTTGCAGCTAACCTTTCCACCCTCGAAAGAAAATTTTTATATAAGTTCCAGCATTTTTTACATATTTTAAATCGTGGATGTAAAAAAGAAAAGCAAACTTTTTCAACATTATAGGATTAAGCTATTTGAATATGTTTTACGTGGTTACCAAACGCAAAATGTTAAGGGGTTTCCAAAAAAAAATAAACAAAATGAAAATAGATTATTTGGTACTTGTGCATTATAAATAACCCACCGCTATAGACTGTACAAGGAAACCAGACAAACGGGTATTTGTTAGACAAATGGATTGCAAAGCGTGATTTCTTATTGTGTTTACAATATTTAAACTGTTGTTTTTTGGGGTTTAGGGAGGGAAAAAGGTATCTAGCTTAGGTTATGTATTTAATATATGCTATGGTTTACCCCCCCCCCCCCAGCCACCCCTAATGTGCAAATTTATAGCCCAAATTTTTTTCTAAACTATTACATTTTCATTCTATTTTATTTTATTTCATTAGCAGTAACGAAACTCAACTTCTTTCGTGTATAGTGGTGGGTTATTTTTAATGCACAAATACTGATTATTCTATAGTTAAATATGTACTTCCTCCCCCTTTTTCTCCCTCCCTATTTACACTTCAATAACGTCTCGTAGCTTCAAGAGTGAACATTGCTACACTAAACTATTTGTAAAAAAACATTTGAATTGCTTTAAGAACAAATAGGGTTATATACCGTAAATTGCCAAATTTTCTGTTACAACGTTTTAAAAATTAATTAGTAAATAATACCCATAAAAAACAAATTAGTTGGGATCATAAAACCCCGATATATGTTTCATGAAATGGTGCATTCTCGAGGAGATTAAATATTTTTTTAAAATAGTGTTCGGCCAGATATCCTTCCATATGTTCTTCTCTTCTGCCATATTTGGGTATATTGTCTCGAACTTCATGCCTGTGTCTTTCAATGTTTTGTGTGTGAGCACCTGTTGCAGGGTCAACAAAATTTATGCTGTGGTTGACGTGTAAATGCTGATAGCCCTGGCTAGCCAGGCAATCGTAGGCCCTCCAACAGTCACTGATAATTGTTATCCCTGGCAGGATTCGGTTTTGGATAATTCCCAATAATGTGCAACACGTTGCAACAAAATGGTCAGCTTAGATTAGTATAAGCAGGGTCACTGCGATAAGGCTGCTGACCACCGCCCCTGCCCTCCCCCTCCCCCTGCTATCAAATCTCCTTGCAGCTAACCTTTCCACCCTAGAAAGAAAATTTTTATATAAGTTCCAGCATTTTTTACATATTTTAAATCGTGGATGTAAAAAAGAAAAGCAAAATTTTTCAACATTATAGGATTAAGCTATTTGAATATGTTTTATGTGGTTACCAAACTCAAAATATTAAGGGGTTTCCAAAAAAAAAATAAACAAAATAAAAATAGATTATTTGGTACTTGTGCATTATAAATAACCCACCGCTATAGACTGTAGAAGGAAACCAGACAAACGGGTATTTGTTAGACAAATGGATTGCAAAGCGTGATTTCTTATTGCGTTTACAATATTTAAACTGTTGTTTTTTGGGTTTAGGGAGGGAAAAAGGTACCTAGTTTAGGTTATGTATTGAATATATGCTATGGTTTACCCCCCCCCCACCCCCTAATGTGCAAACTTTATAGCCCAAATTTGTTTCTAAACTATTATATTTTCATTCTATTTTATTTTATTTCATTAGCAGTAACCAAACTTAACTTCTTTCGTGTATAGTGGTGGGTTATTTTTAATGCACAAATACTGATTGTTCTATAGTTAAATATGTACTTCCTCCCCCTCTTTCCCCCTCCCTATTTAAACTTCAATAACGTCTCGTAGCTTCAAGAGTGAACATTGCTACACTAAACTATTTGGAAAAAAAACATTTGAATTGATTCAAGAACAAATAGGGTTAGATACCGTATATTGCCAAATTTTCTGTTACAACGTTTTAAAAATTAATTAGTAAATAATACCCATAAAAAAAAAATTAGTTGGGGCCATAAAGCTCCAATATGTTTCATGAAAAAAGTCAAAGATTTTAATAAATTCCATACCATCAGATTTGTGGTTCTTGGGGAATACCCGCCGGAAAATCCCCCGGAAAATACCTCTACACGGAAAATCCCCCTCCCGCTCCCCCCCAAAAAAAAATACCCCCCGTGGAAAATAAGGCTTTTCAAATTTCAAGTTATTAACCAGATTTTAGAGTATGAAGGGGGAATGGGATGAATGATAAGGGGGATTTCAAAAACTTTGAATGACCTTAAAAAATCTGTGAGTTATAGCAATGGAACCTTGCAAAATAGATATTGTGTTTAAATGAAGTACAAGAAAATTGTTTTCAGCTTCAAAACTTTGCTCAATCCCAACTTATAAGGTTTTAAATATATGCAAATACATTTCCTAAGTTTTGTAAATTAAACATTGATATGGCTTAAAATTCTGCTCAAATAACTGAAATTGCATTTTCAGAACTAAAGCCAGAGAAAAAGAAACTGATAACTGAAAATTAAGGTAAAATGTTGTTTTGTCAAAATTTCAATGGGTAATGGGTATTTCAAAAATATCTTCCCATGACATAACTTGTAACATTGATATGGCTTAAAATTCTGCTCAAATAACTGAAAGTGCGTTTTCAGAACTAAAGCCAGACAAAAAGAAACTGATAACTGAAAATTAAGGTAAAATATAGTTTTGTCAAAATTTCAATGGGTAATGGGTATTTCAAAAACATCTTCCCGTGACATAGCTTTTCCTCTAAAGTTGATTCTGATGTTTGTAGCGCTCTATGTCTTAGCGCTTTAGAAATATTAAAAAAAAACTTCTAAAGTAAAGTTTTGAGTTTGGAGCAAAGAAAGATTTTAAAAACATCTTCCCATGACAAAAATTGTCCTCTAAAGTCGATTCTGATGTTTCTAGCGCTCTATGTCTTAGTGCTTTACAAATATTTAAAAAAGCTTCTAAAGTAGAATTTTGGAAAATTTTGAGTTTTGGGGGAAGGGGGATTTCAAAAACATCTTCCCGTAATATAATTTGTCCTTTGAAGTCGATTTTGATATTTGTAGCGCTCTATCCATTAGTGCTTTAGAAATATTTAAAAAGCTTCTAAAGTAGAATTTCGGAAAATGTTGAGTTTGGGGCAAAGGGGGATTTCAAAAACATCTTCCCATGACACAACTTGTCCTCTAAAGTCGAATCTGATGTTTGTAGTGCTATGTGTCTTACCTAGACCCCAGCACCATGCCGGCGCATCAACCAAACTCCGCCAACAAGAGGCTCGGTTGACCGCCGCTGAAGTGTCGCGGCGCCGCCGGAACAGGCGGCGGTGTTTGGTTGACTTTGAATTAATTTTGCGGCAATTCTTTATTGCGTCAACAACAAAGTCGAAGCTTTTCTGTTCTCATGTGGTTTAAGTATTTCAATTTTACTGATTAGAAATCAACCAGGGCTTACACTATTCCCAAATTTTCGGGATTTCCCCAAAAATCTATGTGCCATCCCAAAAAAAATTTGGTTCCCCAAATCCCTGAAAATCATCCAATCATGTTGCCACCCCTAGTGACTTATCACTAGTGACTATCCCTGCCAAATATTACTTTCTATACCATAATTCTTCACTACTCTCTTGTACGTTACTTTTCATCACTTGTGTTACTTTGCATATAAACCAGACAGATATAATTGTAATATACACGGTTCTTCATATGCTCACAAAAGTATTGTCTTTATGAGATTACGTAATAAAAACAAGTTTTTTTTTTTTAACTGAAAGTAAGGACCAACATTAAAACTTAAAACGAACAGCAATTATACCGTATATGAAAGGGACTGTCCCCTCCTCCACGCCATGCTCTTTACGTTACTTTAGCATAAAGAGCTAGGGGTTGAGGAGGGGAGAGCCCCTTTCATATACGGAATAAATATTGTTCATTTTCACTTTTAACGTTGCTCCTTACTTTCAATTAATAAAACTTGTTTTTTATTTAATTTCTGAACGTTATTGAACTAATGCTGGTTCGATTTTGGCTCACAGTGCATGAAAAATTAAAATACAATTGGCGTATTAGTTTTGGCAGATTTATTCCGGTTATGAAGGGTCACCCCTCCTCAATACCTTGCTCTTTACACTAAAGATGTTAGCGCTTTTAAAAAAGCTTCCTATTTTAATTAAACAGCCCCTGTGTTTAAATTTTAGTAAACAGTCAAACTTTAGCGTAAAGAATAAGGTATTGAAGAGGGGCAACCCTTCATATATGGCATAATTTCTGTTTTTTTTTTCAAATAATGCTGCTAAATCTGGCTCACCCTCTATGAAATATACCCATCCCCCTCATGCAACTCCTTGGAAATTTCATCTAACATAAAGTGCACCTCCCCCCGTCAAATTCCCTCCAGATAATTCTTTCCTTGCTGTGAATCCCACCCTCTCTGTAAAATTACTTGTGGACGATTCACCCTGAAAAATTCTCCTTAGGATTTTTTATTGGAATAAGACTTTAATCTATTTATTGGTTTCTTGGCCACTGCAGAAATGCCCCCTTCGTGGAAATTATTGCCCAGAAAACAAAACGCACATAAAAAAGCCCGCGGAACATCTCCATATAAAAAATTTGGCAAAGAGAATGTAAAACAATTAAAAAGAATTTCATATAGTAATTCTGTCAATACCCCCCAGTGTAACATTTCTCCCATCTGAAATTTCCCTCCCGAAGGAAAATTCTCCCCCTAGAAATCCACCCCAAGCACAACCTCCCCCCTGGCTAAGGTGCATCATTGCACTTTTAAACGTTTTATGGAGAGTCCGTAACTACAGGATGTCTATGCTAGTGTTTCAATAAACTCAACAGAAACTTTATGAGTGCATGGACCTATAAAAATAAAAACATCTTCTCATAACATAATATGTCCTCTTAAAACAAGTTGGATTTTTCTACTGGTCTATCTCTTGTCAAATTCTTTCTCTAATTAACAAAATTTAAATGGCTTATCAACACAGAGTTGTCTTCTACTCCAAGGCACCTGCGTGCTGCACTTAAAGGGGTTATGATAAGCGAAGTTGTGACATCACAAATGGGTTCCATAAGGGATGTCAGCTAGATATAAGTTTAAAGGGATAACTGTTAAATGAAAATAGGATTTTGGAATATATTTTAATGAACAAGGTTAAAAGCTGCAGTTGTGTAAGGTAAGCAGTCATTTATAATTAAGATAGCAATATAGGATGAAATGTGAGCTAAAACAACTAGTAATGTGCAGTAATTTACCATTATATAGAGGGAGGGGAGAGTGGAGGTATGTACTTCAAGGTACCTTCCCGGGACATACCTTAGCATGTAGATCCATCCCTGAAAGTTTCATTTTCCTAACCCAACCCCTTTCCAAGATAGCCAAAAGTAACTAAAGTTGAATTTTGCCGACATTTATTCCTTACTTATTTCTTCTTCTTCTTCTAATTCACAGCAGGCGGGGTATTCAGTTGATACTATTTAGCCCTTTTCTTTTTGCTTCACTCTGTGGGCAACAGAGCTACTGGCTTGGTTGTCTCTTACTTATTAGATATTCTCAGATATCTTTCAGTAGATCTTTCGACTCAAGGAGTTCAAATATAAGATGATAGATATCAATTTCTGTGTGCAGGTATAATTGGATAGGCTCTTGGCTGATAGTGAGATTTTGTGGTGTTTGAAGAATTTTAACAGTTTACAAAACAAGGTGTGTTGTGCAGACGTCAGCATATTACACTCAAATAGGAAATGGTCAAATGTCTTGAACAAGGTGGAATCTTGAGAATCTTCTTCTTCTATTTAACAGCAGGCGGGCTTTTCAGTAATACTATTTAGCCCTTTTCATTTTGCTTCACTCTGTGGGATACAGAGCTACTGGCTTGATTGCCTCATGATTATTAGATATTTTCAGATATCTTTCAGTAGATCTTTAGACTCTAGGAGTCTAAGAGTTGAGAAAACTTTGGCTGGAATAATTTCTTCTTGTTCTTCTATTTCACAGCAGGCAGGCTTTTCAGTCGATACTATTTAGCCCTTTTCCTTTTGCTTCACTCTGTGGGATTCAGAGCTACTGGCTTGGTTGTCTCTTATTTGTTAGATATTCTCAGATATCTTTCAGTAGATCTTTCGACTCAAGGAGTTCAAATATAAGGTAATAGATGTCGATTTCTATGCTCTGTGTGCAGGTATAGTTGGCTAGGCTTTTGGCTGATACTAAGATTTTGTGGTGTTTGAAGCAATTTAACAGTTTACAAAGCAAGGTATGTTGTGCAGACGTCAGCATATTACATTCAAATAGGCAGTGGTCAATTTTTTCATTACTGATGTTACAATACCTGCAGAGAGGGGACAGGGGAACTGAACCACTTGAATCAGGAAACTGGTACGAGAAGGCAAGAAAATTTAGTCCATTTGTTCCAGAACGAATTCTATGATAAATTTTAGAAAAATATTTATTGAAGAATGGGGAAAGGATAGGATTATTTTTATTAAACATACTATCTGATAGTCTCCATCAATAAATATCTCTAATGGGGATTGGTCTCCCACTTGGCTGATCGATATTTATAGCATCTCTTGCTATATCATCAACCTGATGATTACCACCTATACCAGAATGGCTAGGAATATACTGAAGATAAGTTCTTATGCCACTTGAAGCAAGATTATCTGTAATACTCAGACAATGATAAGTGTCAATATCCAACTTATACTGAGAAGCTGAAGACAGCAACTCAAGGCTTGATAAAGAGTCGGAATAAACTATAATATTATTAGAATTAGCAATCAGAGGTTGGTTTTCCATAAGGTGTTCTAATGCCATGATTATGGCATTTAACTCTGCAGACATTATAAATACATTATTATACAATCTCACACCCATTACAATTTTCAGGTGAGGAAGGAAGGCACCACTTGCTACCTTCTCATTCATTTTGGACCCATCAACAAAGATTTGGGAATGGTTTTTATAAGTAATTGTATTAAGTTCAGCAAATTTTTTCTGGACAAAAGCGATAGGGGTTAAATCTTTAGTCCACTTTGAGAAATCAGTATTTATTATGGGGATTGACCAATTCCATGGAGGGGATTGGGAGAAAGTAGGTGCAATAGACTTTGCGGGTACAGGGAACTTCTTCTGAATATTGGCATACTCATCTTTAATGCCTCTATACATGGCTGGATTTCTTAACCAATTATTTAGAGTGTATGAGCTATTTGATTCAATTTTTGTAAGATGTTTTATAAAGAGAAAGCTACGTCTCTCCCTTATTGTTGTTAATCCACTCTCCATAAGCAGAAACTTGGTGCTTGTGGGTTTCCTAAGACCAAATATGAGACGTATTATATCATTTTGTATTGTTTCAATTTTTGCATCTGGATCTTTGCACATGCACCATAGACGATGAATCCATAGTCAATATGGGGTCTTATATGTGATTTATAAAACTGGAGTAAGGTTTTCTCCTTACATCCCCAGGGCGTGGAAAGAAGTCTTTTTAGTATACTTGTTTTTCTATAGCATTTTTTTATTGTGTTTGAAATGTGGAGGTGGAAATTAAGTTTTTGGTCAAGCATGAGACCTAGGTAATTAATATGATTATCTTCTGGAATAGTTGTTCCATTTAGAGTTAGTCTTGCATTAACATGGTTTCACTTTCGGTGAAATTGGATTATTTTTGACTTGGTGGGTTCAATGGGTAAATCTGAATATTGAGAAAAATTTTCAAATTGGAAAAGTGGCTTTTGCAGCTTTGACTGTGCAAAGGTGTTGCCAGATGACCATAGCACCAGATCATCAGCATATTGTAGATTCGTGTGGGGGAGGTTCATGTCCCAGAGATATAGGGCAAAGAGGAGGCAGCTGAGGACTGCTCCCTGAGGAAGGCTTTTGGTTATTGTCTTTTGAGATGATGAGGCTGAACCTACACAAACAATGAAACTTTGCAGTTCTATGAACGATTTTATAAAAGATACTAGCTTGGGGGTAGTCCATGGTTTGCAAGTTTATTTAAGAGGATTCGGTGGTTCACATTGTCATATGCCCCTTCAAAATCTAGGAAAGCTGCGACTAGGACATTATTTTTTGAGAATGATTCATTTATTGCATTTTTTAAAAATATGAAAGCATCTGTTGAGGAGTGGTGTTTCCAGAAACCAGTTTGAGTGTGAGGGATCATATTATTTTTTTCAACAAACCAGAGGAGTCGATATTAGATCATTTTCTCCATTATTTTCCCCATCACAGGAGTTTTCATTATGGGTCTATAAGACTCAAGGTTATTTTTGGGTTTATTTTTCTTTAGGATTGGCAAGAGGGACGAACATTTCCGGATATTGGGGAACGTAAATGAAGCCAAAGCATGATTATAACAATTTAGAAGTTCCTGTTTGTATGAAGGGATGAGATTCTTTATCCATGTAGGGTGTATATTGTCATAGCTGCCGCTAGTCTTGGTCCTAATATGATGTATTGCATTATTCATTTCCTGGATTGAAAACGGACTGGTTACATACTCGGATCCTGGGCAAGGTTGGTAACTAGGGTTCATAGGAATTAGGGATGTTTTGCTGCAATTATTTGATGTTAGCTTATTAACAAAAAGAATGGCAAATAGCTTAGCTTTTTCATTATCATTGTCATAATGGGTATTATTATGTATAAGCGCATACAGGAGTGTGTTGGGGGAAGTCTTTTTCCCATAGATGTGGCTTATAACTTTATGTATAATTGGCTCATGTGTTTCTCTGGAGAGATTATTTGCAAAATTATTTCAGTAGTTATATTTGGCATTTATTATAGTCCTTTTAGATTAGATTCGCCTTGTAATTTTTTTAGATATGTAGTAGGTGATTGTTTTTTTAGGAATGTTCTCCTAGCATGCCTTGTTTGTTCTCCATTTATTTTGGCACTCATTTGTCCACCCTGCTTTGGGAATGTGTTTAGGGAATATTTTCCTGGGTGTTGTCCTGGGGATAGTACATGATTAGCTGTATTTATTAGTAAAGATGCCAAAACTTCAGCGTGCGTGTCAATTGTTGCGTTTGACATGCATGAATGTTGGGTGAAACTTATAATTTCACCATTTAGATTATTTTGAAACGTAGACCAATTTGCTCTAGAGTTAATATATTTGGAGGTATATGATAGGGTTTCAACAGATTCGTTAATGGATCAATCTATAGAAAAGTGGTCAGTACATAGACTATCAATTTTATTTATACAAATTTTATTCAAAATATTTAATGACACAATTTGTATGTCAATTGTAGAGAAAATACCACTTTTGGGGTTGAAATATGTATTCAGGTTTGGAGGGGTAACAATAGTTAAATCAATGTTATTTGAAATCATACGCTCAACGAACTTATTAGTTTTATTTGCTGGTTATTCCCTCGCCAAAAGCCGTGGGCATTAAAGTCTCCTCAAATAATTATATTTTTCAACATATTATGAATATTCATATAATTGAAGACATACACGGCATCGGTAGTTTGGCCATTAGGTTTGTAGAAGCGTATTATGTAATTTTTTGTATTATTCATCCAAACACTGATGCCAATTACATCAACATCATTTACACAACCTGGGAACTTGATGCCAACGAATGTTACATTATTATTAATTTTTAAGGCTACTCCACTTCCTTTTTTCTCAGATGATCTATCCTTTCCCAGGATAGTATATCCCAGAGCTTAAAGTTGTTGATGTTGGTTTAAATAAGTTTCCTGGAGGCAAGTATTTTGAATAAAATTATTATTCATAAAAGATATTAGTTCATTTAGCTTATTTTCCGTAAGTAATCTTACGTTCCACTGGAGTATTGATATATGTTGTGTTGTTGATTTAATTTTCATATGACTGTGTATCAATGTTCAGCTTTGTTAATAGGGATGTAGATTTTTGCCAATTCAGCAATGATTTTTGTTTTCTGTTGTTGTATATTCATAGCCTGAACTGCATTGCAGTCTAGAATGAATAAGCATATATTTGGGGTTCGCATGTTTGGTTGTGCATCCAGTTTGTCAGTTAAGGGATTAATTCCTGGTAGTGTTTCTGTTTTTTTTCTTGTTGGGAGGGGGTGCCAGGCCGACCTCATCTCACTAGGCTAGGAAGCTTGTTGGCTTGGTGATTCTTTCTGATAGATATGTGAGCCTGGGGGCTTAAAGGATGGTGTTTTGTAAGGGGTACTTGATGCATTGGGAGTGTTTGACTTGGGAGTTTTGTTTGATTTCAATATAGGTTTTATTTGGTATGATTGGGCAGCATTTGCTTATATAGCTGCAAAAGGGTATGGAATGGCCTTCTCTGTTGCTATTTGGAGTGTTAGTGCTCTTTTCTTATATGCAGGACATTGCGATTTACTGGTGGATTCATGTGGGCCTTTACAATTGATAGATGCAGGCTGAGTGTTGTTGCAAGTTGTCAACTCTTTAGGATGGGAGCCTTTACAATTACTACAGGCTTGGAGAATTTCATTGCATTTATTTGTTGTGTGTCCCAGTTTCAGACACTTCTGACACTGGATAGGCTTTGGCTTGTATTCCTTGTGCGGTTTGATTTGCCCAAATAGGAATAACTTTTCTGGGATATTAATTTTTTTTCCTTCAGTGTAAATAAGAAAGATCTACTTGTTTTTAATCCATTTGGTTTACCAAGTCGAGTGACATCTTCTACAGGGATTGTGTTACCAGCCCTATCTGAGAGCCCTTCTTTTAACTCCTGAATTGGTATTTCTAGGGGAACATTATATACTACTATTTTTGTTGGGGATTGTTTTGGGTTCCATTTAGATGAATTAATTGGGGTATTCGGAATAGATTTTAGACTAAGTTTTATATCTGCTAATTTCTGATCTTGGACAGCTATTAGCAAAGATCCATCACTTTGAATGTTAAGAGAAAACATTGATTTTAACATTTGGAAAATTGCCCTTATTGTAGTAATCTTTGTTATTTCAAAAGGGGTATTAGGAGAAATTTTTAGGTAAATTCCTAAGTTTTGGGAAGGAGAATCTTGGACAGGGGGAGGGGAAATAATTTTGATTGGGGACGTTTTTTTCCTTTTTTTGGAGCTCCTAGAAAGTACCTCTTGAAAGTCATTATCATCTATGGTGACATTAGCTCCAACACTGATCATTGTCCTATTCTCAGAATTTGAGCTTTGTGATAGAGAGCTTGACCAGCCAAGATGGGGCAAAAATGGATCAATTTCATTAGTATTTAGGGTGGGACTTTTTTTAGGGGAGTTCTTTGCATTGCCTATTCCCTATTGGAATAAACTGTAATCTAAACAGGAAAGGATAATACTATGATACAAGACCGTCTGCACTCTACTGTTTGGAAAACTTCACCATCCACAAAAGAAACACCACAGTATGGCCCTGAGTAGGATTTTGAGCACGATTGGTTCGGTACAACTACTGATAAATCGAGACAATTATTCACTAGAAATTTATTTCTAAATTTCCTAAAGTGCTGCTGTTGTTTTTGGTCATTTTTTTCTGTTTTCGATTGTTTTCTTCACTTCGAATTCAATTTAGTAAACGTCATCTAACGCCTCGTTTTCAGGCACCGGGTTCAAACACGTGTTGCTATCGAGTTCTACATCAAGCGTTTTTAGGGTTGCGGGTTCAACAGGAATCCGCTTCTTAGCGTTTTCAGCTACCGGGTTCTCCCCGTGTTTGAACCCGGGTTCCTTGAATCTGGAACCCGTAGAAATACCAGGTTCAAACCCGAGTTCTGATTTCATTGGCGGTAAATTCAAAAATGGCTAACCACCATGAATTCACAGCACATGAAGTTTGTTCATTGAAATCCCAAACAGTTGATTTTGAATTGAAAATCAAGTATTTTGTAGTAGGCATGAATACATGGCTAATTGTAGAAAAAACTAAGACACATAGTCGGAGTAATTGAGAGGGTAATTCTATTCCTTAGCATCAAGCGTTTTCATCTTTGAAGTTTCAACGCCGTGTTTTCCTTGAGAACCCGCTTTGGCAGAAAACGCTTGATGCACTAGACGAGAACAACCCGTGTTCGAACCCACTGAGCCTGAAAACGAGGCTTAAATTCATATACAGAGAAATTTAAATTTTTGAAATTGTAGCACATTAGCCAGTAGTAGCCAAGTAGCCTATTCTAAGAGGAAATATTAAGATAAAGGAGCAACTGCAGCCCAAAATTAGAATAATGTTTAAACAAAACAAGTTTTGTTGATTTCAGCCTTCAAATTCAAGCTGGTATTTGGTAGAAGTCTTCTTTTATAAATTGGCTATTAGGTATTTATATTCCAAATAAGCTATGCTTATTTGCTGATAGCCTAGTTTTACTTGGTTAGATGTATTTTGGATGAAGGTGAGTGAAACTTGAATGAAAGTGCTTATTTTTTAAAGTAAAATAATAATTAGGCTAATAGCTTTATGCTAACTCATAAATTTAGGCTTGCCTAGGCTATTAAGGAGGCTAGGCTAGGGGAATGAAACTTTCAGAATTAAATGGACATCTACCACATGGCTAATATTGGAGTAAAGTTCATTTGTGATGCAAATGGATGTTATATTTAGATTGAGGATGTAATTCAGTCTGCATATCTACCAACTCATATTATTGAGTTAGGACTAAAGTGAATACACCATTTGATGCCTTTTTGGTCAATATCTACAAAATCATATTATTGAGTTAGGAATAAAGTGAATCCACCATTTGATGCCTTTTTTTATGCTGATTACAAATATACATAAGCATTTCTATTGGAAATGAATTTCAGCCCCCCCCCCCCTATATAGGCTATACCTACCCTATCCCTGAATTGGCCTATTTTGGGGGGGGGGGCTAAAACTTATTTCTGATAGAAATGCTTATTATATTCATAATCAGCATAAAAAAAGGTATTGAATGGTGTATTCACTTTTATCCTAACTCAATAATATGATTTCATAGATATTGACCACCTTTTTTTATGCTGATTACAAATATAATAAGTATTTCTAATCAAAGAAATGAATTATCCCCCCCCTATATATGCCAATTCAGGGTTAGGTTAGGTATAGCCTATATAGGGGAGGGGGGCTGAGATTCATTTCCGATAGAAATGCTTATTATATTCATAATCAGCATAAAAAAAGGCATCAAATGGTGTATTCACTTTATTCCTAACTCAATAATATGATTTGGTAGATATTGACCTGTAATCCTAGGTATATATTTACGTATTAGGGGGTGGATTATATATTCTGTGAATATAGGCTATAGGCTCTAAGAAATTCATGAATTTCTTAGAAAAACTACAAAAACAAGGAAAAAATTGTGTAAAGTTCTACAAAATCATATTAGGCTATTGAGTTAGGAATAAAGTGAATACACTATTTGATGCCTTTTTTTTATGCTGATTACGAATATAATAAGCATTTTTATTGGAAATGAATTTCAGCCCCCCTCCCCCACCTATAGGCCTATAGACTATACCTAACCTAACCCTGAATTGGCATATATGGGGGGGGGGGCTGAAATTCATTTCTGATAGAAAATGATTATTATGATCTGTAATCAGCATAAAAAAAGGCATTGAATGGTGTATTCACTGTTGTCCTAACTCAATAATATGATTTTTTAGAACTTTAACAAAAAATTGAAGATACAGGCTCACCCCCCTGCAAAATGTGTGAACTAGGATTATCTTCCATATTATGGAGTAAGAAGTGTCTTCTTGATATGTTTTCTTATGTCCAGCTGGACTCCTATGCATAAAATACTGGTTGGCTGTTTGTCTAATTTAAAGATTTGTATATATATATATATATATATATATATATATATATATATATATATATATATATATATATATATATATTTTTTTTTTTTTTTTTTTTTTTTTTTTTTTTTTTTTTTTTTTTTTTTTTTTTTTTTTTTTTTTTTTTTTTTTTTTTTTTTTTTTTTTTTTTTTTTTTTTTTTTTTTTTTTTTTTTTTTTTTTTTTTTTTTTTTTTTTTTTTTTTTTTTTTTTTTTTTTTTTTTTTTTTTTTTTTTTTTTTTTTTTTTTTTTTTTTTTTTTTTTTTTTTTTTTTTTTTTTTTTTTTTTTTTTTTTTTTTTTTTTTTTTTTTTTTTTTTTTTTTTTTTTTTTTTTTTTTTTTTTTTTTTTTTTTTTTTTTTTTTTTTTTTTTTTTTTTTTTTTTTTTTTTTTTTTTTTTTTTTTTTTTTTTTTTTTTTTTTTTTTTTTTTTTTTTTTTTTTTTTTTTTTTTTTTTTTTTTTTTTTTTTTTTTTTTTTTTTTTTTTTTTTTTTTTTTTTTTTTTTTTTTTTTTTTTTTTTTTTTTTTTTTTTATATATATATATATATATATATATATATATATATATATATATATATATATATATATATATATATATATATATATATATATATATATATATATATATATATATATATATATATATATATATATATATATATATATATATATATATATATATATATATATATATATATATATATATATATATATATATATATATAGACTGTCAAATAAGCCATCTGGTGGTGTCCCATTTAGCTAGGATCAAAGTGAAGACATCATTTTTTGATGCTTTTTTATGCTCTTTCATATCTCAATGATTGCTTCTGGGACTATGCTAATTGCATCTTGAGTCCTTAAAGGGGCCCTTAAATTAAAAAGGTATTTAATTTTTGTAACCAGGATTGTACATTGTACATATACCATCAAGTTCAGTGTATTAAAGGACCTTTTTATGGATGTTTCATTCTCTCATAGTCAGTAATGAGAAATTTTGTATTTTTTCCAGAGATGTCATGAATCTTTCTTAATTTGCATTGTTTGGTTAAGGATTACCTGGCAGCCGTTATCCCATAAATAATATAGAAATAATTCTGTTATATCAAGAATTGTCCAAAGAGGACCATGAAGCAATCATGTAAAAAATATGGAACAGCTATTAATTTATAAACAGTGAAAATTTTTTCAATAATTTATAATTTATTCAGCTTTCCAGTTTCAGAGTCCACAATGCAGCAGAGCAGTAAATATGTCCCTAAAGATAAATGTATTCTATATAAAATATATGTTTAATATGGACAATTTCTTTTATGCTTCATTTAGCTGACTATTCATTTGAGGCTTCATAAAATATATATAGCAATATATAGTTGTACATCAGCTAATAAGGGAAAGGATTAGTGAATCTTTCTGTAGGCCTATGTATGCAAGGGAGGGGCAGGGTTTGGTTGATGCTTCAGAAAGGGAATTTTAAAGACAAAATCTTCCAACTTTCTTCTTTCTCTTATATGGAAGTAGAAGGAATGGGGGAGGAATTTCCCCAACTTTTTTCTATTCTGAGGGATTTTCTGTAGTAATCCAATGATGTGGGTATTGGAAGATGACAACTGACTCTTAGTGCAGTATATTTTGATGTGTAAAATAAAAGATTAAAAGCTATTAGCAAATACATATTTGCATAATCATAGGCAGTGCAATAGCACTGCCTAAGTAAAGAATGATGTGGGCGCAATGTTTATTTATTTTGTTTCCTCCATAGCTGGGCACTTTTTATCAAAAGAGTTGTCATAGAAACTTCAAAAAGGGCTCATTTGATTGGAAATTTAAGTGGCTAGTTCCCTTTTTATAGTCAAAAGTTATTGGAGGGCAACTAGCACCCCCATGCCCATCATTCCCCCAATCACATCCAAACAAAATTTTTAGATAGCCATTTTGTTCACCATAGTTGATTTCCATATAGAAAATATGTTTTCGAGGAGGACACTACCCCCAGGGCAAGGGTTTTAAGTTATGTCCTGGGAGACATATAAGGTTTTTATAGAAGGCGTTTTTGTAGAAACTTGAAAAAAGGCTCATTCAATTGGAAACTCAAAGGGCTAGTGCCCTTTTTAATAGTCAAAAGTAATTGGAGGGCAACTAGCTCCACGTCCATCATTCCCCCAAATACATCCAATCAAAATTTTGAAATTTCCATTTTGTTCAGTGTAGTTGATTTCCAGATAGAAAATCTGTTTTTTTTTTGGGGGGGGGGGACATTCCCCCAACAACCCTTAGGGAAATGGTTTAAATTTATGCCCTGGGGGTATATAAGGTTCTTATAGAAGGCGTTGTCATAGATACTTCAAAAAAAAGTTAATTTGATTGGAAATTCAAAGGGCTAGTACCATTTTTAACATTCAAAAGTGATTGGAGGGCATCTAGCTCCCCCCCCCCCATGCCCATCATTCCTCCAAACATATCCAATCAACATTTTGAGATAGCCATTTTGTTCCACATAGAAAATATGTTTTTGAGGAGGACACTCCCCCACAACCCTCAGGGCAAGAGTTTTAAGTTATGCCCTGAGGGCATATTAGAATGATGTTGGCACAATGTATCATTTATTAATTTTTGTTCATTTAGATCAGGGCACTTAGTATCAAAGAAGGGCTCATTCAATTAGAAATTGTATTGGCTTGTGCCCTTTTTAATAGTTGAAAGTGATTGGAGGGCAGTTAACCCCCCCTCTCACGCCCAGCTTTTCCCCTAACACGTCCAATCAATATTTTGAGATAGTCATTTATTCAACATAGTTTCAAGTTCTTTAAACTAGGTCTTTGAGGATGACAACCCCCTCACAGCTCTCAGGACAAGGGTTGTAAGTTATGCAGTGGGGGCATATAATTTGTTATTGAAATCTTTGTTGTAGAAACTTGAAAAAGGGCTCATTTGATTCGAAATTCAAAGGTCTAGTGCCCTTTTTAATAATCAAAAGTGATTTGAGGGCAACTAGCCCCCCTCTCTTAGCCACCTTTTCCCCAAACACATTCAATCAGAATTTATAGATAGCCATTTTGTGCAGTGTTGTGGATTCCCATATGGAAATTATATTTTTAAGGAGGACACTCCCCAACAGCCCTCAGGGCAAGTGTTGTAAGTTTTGCCCTGGGGGCATATAAGGTTTTTATAGAACGTGTCATCATAGAAACTTCAAAAAGGGCTCATTTGATTGGAAATTGAAGTGGCTACTGCCCTTTTTAACATTCGAAAGTGATTGGAAGGCAACTTACACCCCTTCCATGGCCACCATTTCCCCAAACATATGATCAAATTTTTTAGATAGCCATTTTGTTCCACATAGTTTAAAGTTTAGGAAATTATACCTTTGAGCGGGATACTCCCCCCACAGTCTTCAGGGCAAGGGTAAGAAGCTATGCCCTGTGGGCATATAAGGTTTTTATTGAAAGCTTTGTCGTAGAAACTTGAAAAAGGGCTCATTTGATTGGAAATTCAAAGGACTGGTGCCCTTTTTAATAGTCAAAAGTGATTGGAGGGCAACAAACCCCCCTCTCTCACCTATCTTTTCCCCAAACACATCCCATAAAAAATTTTATATAGCCATTTTATTCAACATATTTGAAAGTTTTGGAAATTAGGTCTTTAAGGATGACAACCCCCCCCCCCAACCCTCAGGGCAAGGGTTGTAAGTTATGCCCTGGGAGTATGTAAGGTTTTTTATAGAAAGTGATGTTGTAAAAATATCAAAAAGGGCTCATTCAATAGAAAATTGAGAGCCAGTGCCCTTTTAATAGTCGAAATTGATTGAAGGGCAACTAACCCCCCTCTCACTCCCACTTGTCCAATGAAAATTTTGAGATATCCATTTTGTTCAATGTATTCAAAATTTCTCGAAATTAGGAGGATGATAACCCCATTGGAGTCCTCAGTGCAAGGGTTATAAGGTATGCCCTGGGGGCATATAAGGTTTATATAGAAAGTTGTTGTGGAAATTTCAAAAGGGGCTGAATTGATTGGAAATTTAAAATGCTCTTTTTAATAGTCAAAAGTGAGTGGAGAGTAACCCCCCTCTCATGCCCACCATTTTCCAAAACACATTCAATCAAAGTTTAGAGATGGCCATTTTGTCCAACATTGTTGAAAGTTCTGGAAATTATGTATTTAAGGATAAGGAACCCCCCCCCTCCAGAGTCCCCAGGACAAAGGTTGTAAGTTATGCCATCGTTTTATTTTCGATTTGGACCACATCAAAAGGGCTAGGGCCATTTTTAATAGTTGAAAGTGATTGGAGAGCAACTACCAATTCTCTCACACCCATCATTTCCCCAAACACATCCAATCAAAATTTTGAGATAGCCATTATTTTTAACGTATTTGAAAGTTCTGGAAATTTGGTCTTAGAGGATGACAACCACCCTAACAGACCTTAGGGTAAGGGTAGTAATTTATACCCTGGAGGCATATAAGGTTATTATAGAAAGCGTTGCCGTTTCCAAAAGGGCTCATTCGATTTGAAATCGAAAAGGCCTAGTGCCCTTTTTAATAGTCGAAAGTGATTGGATGACTTGACATTTTTATAGTAATGATTAATGTGGGTATAATGTATTATTTTTTTTTTGTTGTTGTTGTTGTTTAGATCGTATCAAAGGAGTTGTCTTGGGAACTTCGAAAAGGGCTCATTCGTTTGAAAATAGAAAGGGCTGATGCCCTTTTTAATAGTCGAAAGTGATTGGAGGGAAACTAATCCCCCTGCTACTCCCACCCTCCCATTTGCATCAAAATGCACAGTGATAAGGCTAATTCCCAATAAGGCATCTCAGCAGTATCCCAAAAACAATTGAGGGTATTGTATTCAAACTTTCAGGGCTACTTCTGCTCTTAAAATTTAACCAAATCAAAATAGCGTTTCCAAGTGTTTAACCAAATCAAAAAAGTGTTTCCAAGCTATCAAAGAAAGTAAACAGATTATTTTGCAAATGGTGTCAAGTTTTCCATTTCAGGTCAACTAGAGGAGGTATGAAACTAAATTAAACACTACTATTTGTGTCCAGATTTTTAAAAGGGTGTATTTTGTTAAAAATTTCTGAAAATTTTTCTCCAGCATACAAATAGCAGTCCAAACTATAAAGTCTTAAAAAATGAAAAGATTTAAATTATTATTTTCCTTTTCCCTGAAAAGACCATGCCAATATAAAATGAACAGAAATTAATTAAAAAAGTGTTTTTCCACAGAATAAGTTTTTCAAACAAAAGTAAAGAACTCCATTAAACAAAAAATTAGCAAAAATAAAATAATCTACCAAGCGTGAAACTACCACAAATCAGCATTGATAAATAAATGAAACCCAAAACGAACAGAAATTACAATAAATATCCGAGTCAAACTCAAAACGAGTAGAAATTAACATAAGTTGGGTGCAAAACTCCTGTACCTTCCCTAGGCCAGAACAAAATTTGCACTTTACTGAAAAAAATATAAAGTTTTTACTTTTATAACTTTAATAAATCAAATAATTTTAACATTTTGATTACTAAATATCAGTATATGTATATTAAACTGACAATGCACATTCATTTGTAGTTTTCCAGTAATGTGCAAATTTTGTTCTGGCCTTGGGAAGGCATAGGGGTTTTGCGCCCAACTTATGTAAATTTCTGCTTGTTTTGAGTTTGACTCGGTTGTGTATTGTAATTTCTGTTCGTTTTTGGTTTTCATTTATTTATCGATGCTGATTTGTGGTAGTTTCATGCTTGGTAGATTATTTGATTTTATTTTTGCTAATTTTTTGTTTAATAGAGTTCTTTACTTTTCTTTGAAAAACGTATTTTGTGGAAAAAGTTTTTCTTAATTAATTCTTAACAAGCCAATCTAAAGTTGCTTCTTGCAATTGGGATAATATGAATTCTCGACCGTCAATTCAAAAATGAATAAATAAATTATACTACTCCAATACAAATTTTGTTTTACTTTTCATACAAAACAGAACTCTATCTAAAACTAAAGTGATAAAGTCGAAAGTTTCATAAGACTGATACGACCAATTTTTATCCGACCAATTTGGTTGGTTAATATTGAAAATATCCACAATGAGGAACATGGTAAAAAAATACAAAAGCACAAAAGAGATATAACATTGAAATTACTGCTATTTCAATAAAATCTGCTTGCTGTAGATGACATATGCAATACACATAGAGTCTACATTCATTGCCAGAGCATAAAACCATCTACATAATACAAACAAATGAAATGCATACATGGCGTCCTAGACAAGTTTTTAATTACACGGTCTAAAATCTAATCTTGGGTAGAAGGGGTAGGATAAAATAACAGAAAGCACATAAATTCACAAAGTATTTAAAAAACTTACAAAATTATAAGAACAAAAAAAAGCTCAAAAAGAACCTACAGAAGCCCAATGGTAATTGCTAAAATAAATAAATAAATAGCTACCACTAAATAATCCTTGACAGCACAAGGTAACATTAATGTCATCCCAAAATTTACAATATTAAAAAAAAAAGGCTCAACTGAGGGGATGATTAATTGATTAAAAGGCCACATGTGCTAGCCACTACTACTATTGCTACTACAACTACTATTTGTATTGCGACTACTACTAAGGCTGAGGATATTAAGATGTAAATTTCAGGAAATGTTGAGGGGGGGGGTTGATCAAATCAAAACACACTAATTATGTACCGGCTTTCAAAAGGGCGCATCAGCAACATCTTAGAAACTGCTAAGCCTATGGAGTTGAAACTTCCAGGGTATGACGAGGGGGATGTTCAAATGATCAAAGGGAAATATGTGCTGACTACAACTGCTATTAATACTACTGTAACTATTGTTACTGCTACTACTACTAATACAACTATTACTACTACTCCTACTACAACTATATACTCCTACTACTATTAGGGGTAAAGATATGAAGGTGAAAATTTCAAGGAATATTGAGGGGAGCAGAAATAAATCTAAACACATTCTGTGCTTGCAGGTTGTCAAAAGGGTGTATCTCAGGAATGGCTTAGGGCATCAAGTTGGAACTTTCAGGGAATGATGAGGGGATTATAAAATGATAAAAAGGCAATATGTGCGTACTACAACTGTTGTTAATACCACTGCAACTATTGTTACTGATACTACTACTAATACAACTATTACTACTACTACTACTTCGATTGTTACTACTTCTAAGGCTAAGGATATTAAGGAGAAAATTTCAAAAAATGTTGAATTAAAAAATAAACTAGATTAAAATACACTATGTGCATGCAGGTTGTCAAAAGGACGTATACGTAATAATTTAGGAACAGCTTAGAGTATAAAGTTCCAACTACCAGGACATGATGAGAGGTTTTTTTTATTAAGAGGCAATATGTGCATACTACTACTGCTAATACTCCTACTACTACTAACGCTAAGTGTAAGAAGGTGAAAATTTCAGGAAGTATTGCTGAAGAAGTTGAACTAAATCAAAACACATTGTGTGCATGGGGGCTGTCAAAAGGAGGAAGTTGAACTAAATCAAAATACATTATTTGCATGTAGGTTGTCAAAAGGACGTATCAGCAATGTCCCAGGAACTGTCTACGTTATTAAGTTGAAACTTTCAGGGCATGTTGAGGGGTGTGTTGAAAAAAAAAATCTAAAATGACAAATACATAATCTGGCGCAGATCTTTCTTCTTCAATATCAAACGCATACCAGTCAAAAACAAGACAAAATGGTTACAATATGTGGAATACATTTTAGCTAAAGCTCGACGAGAGGTTTTTCCACGGTTTGGCACAATTATTGCATATTCTTTCTTTGACTTTTCTTTAACATCTTTCAAAACCTGGAGTTCAAAATAGAGAGTGTGGAACAGATAAGTGTCCCTAACCAACGTAAATTCGCAACATAACGAATTATTGAGGATCTACAGGACAAATTATGGGCTGATGTGATTTTGATTAAAAACTGTGATTGTGATTGTGAAAAATTATGGGCTGATGTGCTTGTGATTAAAAAACTGTGATTGTGACAAAATATGGGCTGATGTGATTTTGATTAAAAACTGTGATTGTGATTGTGACAAATTATTTGCTGATGTGGTTGTGATTAAAAACTGTGATTGTGATTGTGACAAATTATGGGCTGATGTGATTTTGATTAAAAACTGTGATTGTGACAAATTATGGGCTTATGTGATTGTGATTAAAAACTAGATATTCGCATTTACCAACATTCAGAACCAGATCAATATTACAAAAGACAATAGAAATACGTTGCACAGACAATGACAAAGTAGACTTGATCCGGCTTTAAACTAATAGGTGGTACGCGTATGGAATATATGACACATCAGATAAAATATTGAAAACGAAGGCCATTATGATAGCACATTATAAATGCAAGTATTAAATAGATAAGGTGAGAGCACCCCACTCTGTCATGCTTCAGTGCTACAGAATTGTTATATTACCGTAGAATTATGTACGGTACGTCAAAAGAAGAAACTATTTACTATGCCAAAAGTGGAGTAAATGGTTCACTCCAAACTCTGACAAAGAGTGCCATACTCGCGCATGGCAGGTACTATCAAACACCTGAGTGCAAATAAATCCAAAGCACAAATATATAATTTATAACCTTTAGACTTGAGATCATAAAGAAGTGAAGCTAAAACCTTATGCGCATGTTGGCACCCAAAACGATGTTGAAACCCAAATTGAATCAAATTTTCGCAGTCCCTTCAGTAATATATGTGATCAAAACATGTTCAAAAATCTTACTAACATTGATGCAACAGTGACAGGCCTATATGAAATGCAATCTAAAGGGTCTGTTCATTATTTCAGAACAAAGGTTACCAAGCAGCAAATGAACGAATCTTGCACTATTGACAAACATAAACAAAACTGGAAAAGTAGCTGGAGCTGGGTGACTAATGCCACACAACCACAGCCTAGATGAAAAGTTCAGAAACTAAGGCTTGAAAATGATAATGAACAATATACTCAACCTTATTAAAAATATTTTTATAATTCCTAAGCCAAGACAAGTCTGGGATAACATTAATAGTCCCTAATGAATCAAATTTAGTGCAAGTTAATACTTTGCTTCCATTTTTATGCGCTTTTAGGGAAGTCAGCACCATTATAACAAACGAAAGAAAGATACCGCTTTTGTCTAACTTTTTATATCAAACACTTAGCCTCACAAGAGATGCCTATATGCAATCAAGATAAGAAGTCAGAATTTAGCATATACAAGAGTCTTTAATACCAGGATCTTTTTTTCCGAGTCGGGCTTCAAGCATTGAGTTTGACCCGAGAAAGGGGATAACAACATTTTTAGTTTGTTTCATGCACTCAAGTAAGCAAAGATAATTCAGCTCCAATTCTACTGCAATCTGGATTGTGGCGAAAAGGGCTCAAGCACTGTAGAATAAAAATAATCTTGACACAGGACTGTAAAGCAGTTAGGGTAGAAGTAAAGTAGTCAATTGGTTTTGCTCCACTTACGTTTAATACATCATTTTTATTTGTGGCAACGCTAAGCTCACTAGATGGATCAGCAGTTAACATCACAGTAAGAAAGAAAGGAAGGTGGTCGAAGTCATATTTGTCTCTGTCAACATGAAAGACAGAACAGGCAACATTGGCCAAGCAAATGTAGCAGCCTATACTGGAAAGGGTCCCATTATTATGAATGTAACTGTGATTAAGAACATTTGGTGATATGTAGTATTCAATTGCTAACGAGTCTAATACTATGTAGGCATGAATAGAGTAACTAGTAGCATCCACAATGAGGTCACCTACCATTAGCCACCAATCCCCATGTTTTCCAATATTACACACAAGAGTTTTAAGGGATGACCAGGTATTAGAAAACCTAGTAAGTGAAGCTAAACGCTTCTGACCACAGGGAAGGTAGACATTAATGAAAACACGGTTTCCAAGTGGTACTGCCATGATATTATTAGAGAAATGAAAAATAGCTGGTGACAAAGGTGTGATTAATCATTAGATAACACATGCCAGGTCACCGGAGGGTCGGCCTTTCGTTCTTTGAGCATTGGTTGTAAACAAAATATGCTTACTGCTTCTCGGTAGAGTTAACGGAGATGGCAGGAAGTGGTGTTCCTGCAGGAATAGAATGTCATTACTGTTAATTTTTCGGTTTATTGAGCCATCTTTATAATGCATGCTGCTGATATTAAACGAGCAGATTCAGACGGGCAATTTAACAGTCATTTATGAATCACACGTTTGCTCAGGACATCATGCAGAACACAGCATTTTAGGCTATACAATACATGACTACCCTGGGAATTAGCGCTGGGAATTTCTGGTCGTTTTGAGTTTGAATTTTAAAAGGTATTTGTATCTGCTGAGCTTAAGTTTAAAATGGCCTTTAGTTTTCTTTGAAAAACTTATTTTTCGAAAAGTTTTTTTTTTAATTAATTACTCGAAACGAAGATCAAATCAGCCATAATATGAAGGTGGGTGGAAGGGATTGTAGGATCACGAGTTAAAATGACATTAAGTATGTTGAATTAAATATTAAGTAAGTTTTAGTATGTTAATGAAGGGCTGATACATCGTGAAAGATGTATCTCTTTATAAATATTTTCGTGAACATTCATATATAAGTACTTTTTTTCTTTTTAATTTATTTGCGTTTTTTTTTTTTTTTTTTTTTTTAACTGCCTGATGGCTTTTTTGGGAAATATATAAATAAATATGAAATCGGAAAACCCTGTTATTTCTCTCCAAACTAGATAACGGAAAATTATAAGTTGGGAAACAAATTCTAAAGCTAGTCTATGGTCCTAATACTATCAAGATGGCCTCACTTCGAACTTGTCTATAAAATAATCATAAAATGTCCTTTTCAGATCCAAAGCGAGAGCCGATGATTGGACTGAACCATTGTGCAAAATTGATACCAAATTAAACGAAAATAGAATTAAAATAAGCAACAATCCTAAAATGCTATATTCTCGTGCTGTAAAAAGTGTTCTTAATCGGTTTGATTTCACTTCATCAAAATTTCTATATTATTTTGTTGTTTTTTCAGTTAAGCACTAGTTTTCTATAATCCTAAAAACATAGGGAAATATAATTATTTGGCTTATTTATAATGATTTTATTGATATATGTTAGATAAATTGTGAAGCAATAATTTTGTTCGTTTTAAGTATTTCCTCAGAAAACTTTTTTTTCTTTTTTAAATTAATCTCTCTGAGAAGTTCTGGTAATCGTCAAGTCCCAGCTTTTCCACTTGAGGCATGGCACTAAAAGTGCCATTTGACACTTGCAGATGGTGAAATTTATAGGAAGAATGTAGAGATGAGCGAAAGCTTTTATATGAGCTATTAAACATCTGTTTACAATGTTCTGGTAGCCCACTAGCCCCACCCCTTGAGAAATGACTCAAAAAGTGTGATTTTTAGTTCTATATGGCACTTGCAGATGGTGGAATTTCTGAGAAGCATATAGATATGAGCAATAGCTTTTGCGATCTCTATTGTGTTCTGGTAAGCTGCTAGCTCTGGAAAAAAAGGATAAAAAACATTAGACAGTGCTACCGATGCAAAAAAGTTATTTTCCTTGTTGTTCAAGATAGAAGACTAACTTCCCTATATATGATTTTTGACCATGTTGATTCCAATGGTGCACTTTTTGATCTGACTTCATTTTCGAGGGGTTTCAGGCCTTTTCTCGAAATTGCCTTAAATTTTTTTTGCAATAAACTTTAATTTTTATGACGAACCAAAATAATAATTATCATTCCTGAATCACCGTCAAATTTCAATTTTTTTCACTAAGTGGTTTTTTTTAAACGCGTTTCTTAACTTTTGGTTACTATAGGCTGTAATTCGCCCTTTACTAGGTTGCAGCTACTGCTGCAACCATGATGCATGGGTCATGAATAAAATCTTTTTTAGCACACGATTGCGGTTACACTGTTGTAGATCAAAACATTTATTTTAGTTTTAAGTTTCATTTCTTCATTTATAAATATCACACACGAACTTGTAAATCATAAACAGGTTTTAAAATAGTAAAGCTTTAAGTTTTCGTGCTTCTTCCATCAGAGGTTCAATATAAAGGCTGCCACATACTCTGCTTAGCTTCAGTTCCTTGTTCCCATTAAATTGTTCAATTTCAGCATTTTTCAATGCTATAATTTTCCCCTTTAGATCACTGTAGTCATTGGCCAAGCCCCACCATCTCCAAATAGTTACTTTTATGCTGAGGTTGGAATCATCTTGAAGAGTCAGAACCAATCTTGGATAACGATGCTCTAAGTTATATCTTGATTGATGGGATATAATGGCTAGTACATCAACAATTTCACCAACATTCATTTGATGAACTTTGTTAATTTTGACAAAGTTGAATTGAAACTTGGGTATCTCTGGGAGCTCCTCCTTTTCTTGTATCCTTGTAAACAAGTTTGCTTTAAGCTCTTTTGGGACTAAGCCCGGAATCAAATGTTCGGAAAATTTTGAAAGATCTCTATTAACAATTTCTGGGTAGCATACTTCATATATTTTGCCTAACTGTATATGTTGTGTGTTTTCTTCCACTATTCTTGTTATTTGCACATTCCAGATTGTCATGCAGATTTTTCCTGTTTCATCTTCAAGCGTAAGGATAACCCTTTTTTTATCTTCTGTGTTAGGGCCAATGACAAGTGACAATTTCGTAAGGCGCCCTATGATTTTGAATGGTCCTGGGTTTTCTATTCGTCCAAGTGTCCCAATCGAATATTTACTTATTGTATCTGTGTTTTGCGAGGAGGGTGGGGTATAATCATAATGGTCCATTGTTTCCTCTTGACTGAAATGGTTAGGCTTATCCCCAGGCTCTAACCCTTCAACAGTTGTGGACAATGACTCATGGTGCATAAGTTCATTTTCTTCATTTTTGATATTATCTGTTAGTATTGTTGTTTCGTTAGGTATTTCAGTAGGTGTCTGTATTTTGTTTTCTTGAGAAAGGCCAAGTGATGCGCTCAAATTACGCTTAGCTCTCTGTTCTGTCATTTCGACATCTTTGCAGAATGTTGAAATCTGGTCAAGATTGTCTAAGCTATCACCTATAAGCTGCTTTTCCACATATTTTTTAATTACCTTAAAGCTGTTTATACAAAAGAAAATGCGGTTTTTTGATTCAATCACTCCATGATAAATTGCCAAATGATTAATCTCAATAATGCAAAAAGGTAGAAGTTCTAAGGCTTCTCTGTATTGTTGATTCGTAGAACATATAAATGCCAAAGTCTTCACACATTGTCCGTCATTGAGACACATTCTCCATCTGCTAAAAAAAGAAATTTCCATTTAATTGTAGCCAGGATTGGAGTGTTGAATATATCATCTTACTGTCTAAGTTAAAATGATGCCCTAAGTAAAACATTATGCCATTTGATATTTTTTTTTATTTTTACATGAAAAAGCTTTCAACACACTTGATCCTAGCGTTATATTATTTGAAAAAAACTACGTTTTCTAAAGAGTTAAAGAGGCTGAGTTACAAGGTCGAACCTTGAAACGTACAGGGATTAGGAGGCACAGTTGGGGGGCTGCCGCCCCCAAACCCCCGCTTTTGCAGCCTCTTTTGTTAAGGTTTTTTTAAGGTCACCCCCCGCTTTTGCTCTTGCGAAGAACTGGTTTGCAACACAAACGAAGTCTGCTGTAGTTTTTTACCATAAAAACAACTAATGCATCTTTTATCGATGAGGGCTACCGCCCCCCGGTTTTGCCCTTGCAAAGAACTGTTTAACAACAAAAACAAAGTCTGCTTGAATTTTTTACCATAAGAACACCCTATTGCATTTATTTGATTAAAAAAACCTACTGAGAATTATTATTTTCCGTTTCCTCAGGAGATTTTTCCCTAACCAATAACAAGCTATACTGTGATGAACTTTAACAATTTTGAACAGAAAAACAGGGAGCAGAAGAAGGGCTCAGAATAAACTAGCAGTTCAGGTTCATTTATTTTACCATCATACATGATCACACTGAGTACATAACACTACCTAGCACAGAGAGAAGTTTGTAGTTATAACTGTAACAGACTGAGTAGTCATTGCCAAATCCTCAGAAGATATTAAAAAAATGCCATTGAAACAGTTTCATTCGTATTGGTACGACCAATTGATTGCAGGGTACAGGACTTAAAAAAAGAGGCTGCAAATGCGGGGGGTTTGGGGGCGGCAGCCCCCCAACTGTGCTTCCTAATCCCTGTGCATTTTAAGGTTCGACCTTGTAATTCAGCCTCTTTAACTCTTTAGAAAACGTAGTTTTTCTCAAATAATTTCTGCACATTTTTGTACAGTTTAATTACTTATTATTGCTTGACTAACTGTTAGATGATTGTGTAACATTCTTTCTTTCTCGACAGGGTGTTTTCAAGAAGCCTTTTGCCGAAATTGGGAAATGTAAATTCGGGGGATAATTTTTTCGGTCTGAAAATATCAAAAGGCCCCGCTTGGTTGAATTCCAGTTCGATTGAGTCCTCATTCACCCGGATCCGTTGCCAACTGTGGGCTGTAGGCGTGGCTGATAAAAAAAGAGAGAAATGAACATTAAGTTGCTATATTTGTTTTTTGGAAAACAGGGAAGGAGTGATCGGATTGAGCTGAAATTTCGAGGATAAGCGGATTTAAAAAAGAAACTGAGTTTCTTTTTTAAACTTTAAATTCAGTATATAAAAAATTTCTCTGACAGGGAATCGAATCCGGATCTTCCGCCTGACAGTCAGGTGCAGCGACCATTTTACCACAGAGACACCTGTTATTTTACTTTAGTCTCCAGTATCTATTTGTGACACAAGCAAATCCCACAAAACTTGATATTTGATTTTTGGAAAATAGGGAAGGAAGGATCGAATTGATCTGAAATTTTGAGAATAATATCCCAGGCCCAAGGAAAGCTTATCCTCTCAATTTCAGCCCGATCGGACAACGTTAAAGGGGAGCTGTGGTGGGAAAGATTAATATGGGCTCTTGTAGGAAAATGAGGTTTTTCGTAAATGTAAATTCGGGGGATAATTTTTTCGGTCTGAAAATATCAAAAGGCCCTAACAGGTCAAATTCCGCTTCGAATGAGTCCTCATTCACCCGGATCCGTTGCCAACTGTGGCCTGTAGGCGTGGCTGATAAAAAAAGAGAAATGAACTTTAAGTGGCTATATTTGTTTTTTGGATATAAGGGAAGGAGTGATCGGATTGAGCTGAAATTTTGAGGATAATCTCCCGGGCCCTAGGACTGCTCAGCCTCTAAATTTCAGCCCAATCGGACAACGTTAAAGGGAGGCTGTGGTCGGAGGGTTGAATCTTCCGGCCCACTTTTACCCATGAAGATAAAGTCGGAGGGGGTTGAAATTTTTCACGTTTCTTAGTTGGAGCTTGGGCTACAAAATGCGATCACCGCTGTCTCTCTGCGACCGCTAGGATCGGAAATCGCTTAACATTGTGGTGGGTCGCCTCTTTATAGAGGCACAATTGTGCCTCCTTGATTTTGAATACTTTAAACTACGAATATAAGGGGAAATCTAAAGAATCCTACGAACTCCCATATAAACGGTAAAATTTTCGAGTTAGTATAAAAGGCACCCTTCTTAAGAGGTTCTAAGTAAATAATATAAGAATCCCCCAAGCTTCTTTGTATGCTGTCTGTTACTTTTAATTCTTTCTGAATGACATTCCTTAAGCCTCTTTCGCATTAACACGTCGAACCAACGTGTTGAGTCTATGCTTTGATCGAGTTGCGCTTGCCTCTCCTAAACTCTCGCATTTATGCTAGAATTAGTCATATTAGATACGTCACACATATTTTTTTTTATTCTATTAAATTTTCATTAACTTAAATAAACTTTAGTTCCTTAAACAATACAGTTTTCATTTGAATTTTTTATGATAAGTTTCCAGATTATTTTTTGATTCCATTCTTCTGCTAGTTCTGCAAACACAGTATCTAACTCTAAGTAGTCGATGGACGAGATTCAAGCACACACTTGATCTTACAATCCAGGTCACTTTCGCACTAAGTTTGCCAGTCTTTCGTCGAAAACTTTCTTCATAAATCATCGAATTAGCACAATCTTGATTTTGAGCGGTAAGGTAACAAAAAAATAGATCTACTCAATGTAGATCTTGTTCTTGTATCAACTTAATAGCTCTTCTGTCAACTGAATGTATCAACTGAATAATTCTTGTGTCAACTGAATAGTTCTTGTATCAATTCAATGGTACCAGTTGCAAAATTATAAATTAATGGAATGCCAATAGCTTTATTGATCTTAGTAGAATTGAATATATTGCCTCTGCTTATAGACTTAGCGTAAAGTAGTCAAATATAGCAATCTGAGATTTTATCTACAAAGGGCTCTGCTGCTAATAGATTGTTTTTTTCCACCCTTTGTTTGTAAAACAAAATTTTTGTATCTACAAAAATCTCACGAATAAACTAGAATCTTGCCAAAATGCCCCTAAACTAGAATTTTACAAAAATCAAATATTTAAAGCAGAAATATTTACTGATTTTCTTAGTTTTTATTATTTCATACATATTCCTCATCGATAATCGTCAAAAAATGCCAAATAATTCCAGTTTGAAAAAAAACTAAGAATCTCATCGAGATTGTATATACAGTCTAGGGTCGTGCACAGACGTTTTTGGGGGTGATTGGAACACAATAGGGCCGTTTTTCACTCATCAATGTGGTTAGATCTTACATCTTTTGTCAGAAAACGCTTAAAAGTGAAATCTTTGAACTAAGATCTTACATCTTTTGTCGTTTTTATGCAAACTTCTTTCATCATTCTGCTCTGATCAGCGGTCTGAGAACAATAGGCCCGTTCTTTTGCACTAAGATCTTACATCTAAGATCTCACATCTTTCTGCAAAAATTTCCGTTCTTTTAACTCATCTTTGTTCTATGATCTTACAGCTCACTGATGTTAGCAAAAGTGTGAAAGACGGCATCTTTCTGCCATATAGAACAATGGTGAGAGAACTTTGATGATATACTCATCATTGTTCTTTGACCTCTGATCAGAGTAGAATGATGAAAGACGGTTGCAAAAGAACGCCTTAAGACATAAGATCTTAGCACGAAGATAAGTAAAAGAACGGCCCTATTGATGAGTATATCATCAAAGTTCTCTCGTCATTGTTCTATATGGCAGAACCGTGGCGTTCTTCATACTTTTTGCTAGCGTCATTGAGCTGTAAGATCTTAGAACAAAGATGAGTTAAAAATGATAATCTTTGCAGAAAGATGCAAGATATTAGATGTAAGATCTTAGTTCTAAAAAAACGGCCCTAATTACAACGGTAGCTGTTATTATATTTGGAAAGTGTTTAACGGCAAGAGAATGGTGTATATCTTTCAGCTAGTCCAAGCTATCCTATTGATTCAACATATAGCAAATTTACTGGATTTTTAAAAAATATAAATCTTTTTCTCTAAAATGTGGACCTTGAATTAGGCTTTGTGTATTTGGTATTGTTAGTTATACCAACCACACTCAAGTTCTTGATCTGGTTAACCTGTTTCTCTTTCTGCATTCGGCGATTATTAGCTTAGTCTCAGTGAGATAAACTGCTATACAGGTATATTTTAATTAAATATTTAATATATAGACTTGGTTAGGTTAGTTATAGGGTTAGGTATAATTCTCTGTTTTAGTTACCATAATTGTGCTTCTAAAGTATTATATTTTCATCATATTTTGGTATATTTGAATATGATAAACATAATTTCACTTCTTGAGTGCGGTTGGGATAACTAACACGTACCGTGGATTTTGTTGAACTTGGCGACAAGACTGAAACTAATTCCCAACCTAGAAATAAATCATACTGAACGCGCCATGCCCTCCCCCCGTAATATGGTGAGGAATGTGCCCTGAGATTATGCTATTGCAAGTAATTGATATTTCTTACCTTTTGTGTCGTGTTGTGATTTCTTTCCCGGCAATAAACTGAACAGCAAAGGCCACTTCATATTCTCTCTGTCCATTCCTATTACTCAAATGCTTCAATATACCTTGATTTGGAAGCTCCATTACCCTCTCCTTATCCACACCTAAATAAAATGTGTTGTTATTTGTGAATCTGAATCACTTTGTCGCTTGCTACAAAATTGTTCCAATACCCGCCAAGCCCCTATTTGTTCTTTTGGCTGCAGCTGGCCAGACAATTTAGACGAAAGATTGTACGACCAACCCTTCCGTAAAACCTTTTATGGTAACAATAAGCAACTTTCATAACTTACAGCCCTTGTCATGGGGTCTCTGGGGGGTTTTGTCCACCCAGAAGGCTACGTTATTAGACTTTTGGAATAATTTTGAACAAAAGGGTTATCTCAATATTTTGTTCCGATGGATTTGGGTCTCTTTACCCAAAATCCATTGGAACAAAATATTGGGGGGAGAGAGGTTAGACTTCAGAAGACTAGAAGTTTCGATTGGCAATTGAATGCCCCTCCGAAATGTATACAACCAGCCATTAAAACTAAACTAAACTTCAACTCTAACTAAAACTCTAAGCTAAAACTCCTAAATAAAACTAAACTAGAACTATAACTAAAATTCTAAGCTAAGACTCTAAGCTAAATTTCTAAACTCTTAACCATAACTAAACTAGACTTCAACTCTAATTAAAACTCTAAGCTAAGACTCTAGGCTAAAACTCTAAGCTAAAACTTTTAACTAAAACTATGATAAACAAAAACTCTAACTAAAACTCTAAGCTAAAACTCTAAACTCTTAACTATAACTAAACGAAACTTCAACTCTAGCTAAAATTCTAAGCGAAGACTCTAAGCTACTCTTCACTAAAACTAAACTAGAACTCTAACTAAAACTCTAAGCTAAGACTCCAAGCTAAAACTCTTAACAATAACTAAAATAAACTTCAACTCTAACTAAAAATCTAAGCTAAGACTCTAAGCTAAAACTCTAAACTCTTAACAATAACTAAACTAAACTTCAACTCTAACTAAAGCTCTAAGCTAAGACTATAGGCTAAGACTCTAAGCTAAAACTCTTAACTAAAACTAAACTAAAACTCTAACTAAAACTCTAATCTAAGACTCTAAGCTAAAACTCTAAACTCTTAACTACAACTAAACTAAACTTCAACTCTAACTAAAACTCTAAGCTAAGACTCTAGGCTAAAACTCTAAGTTAAAACATTTAACTAAAACAATACTAAACTAGAACTCTGACTAAAACTCTAAGCTAAGACTCTAAGCTAAAACTCTAAACTATAACTAAACTAAACTTCAACTGTAACTAAAACTCTAAGCTAAGACTCTGGGCTAAAACTCTAAGCTAAAACTCTTATCTAAAAATAAACTAAACTAGAACTCTAACTAAAACTCTAAACTCTTAACTATAACTAAACTTCAACTCTAACTAAAACTCTATGCTAAGACTCTAGGCTAAAACTAAAACTCTTAACTAAAACTAAACTAAACTAGAACTCTAGCTAAAACTCTAAGATAAGACTAAACTCTTAACTATAACTAAACTAAACTTCAACTCTAACTAAAACTCTATGCTAAGACTCTAGGCTAAAACTCTTAACTAAAATTAAACTAGAACTCTAACTAAAACTCTAAGCTAAGACTCTAAGCTAAGACTAAACTAAAACTCTAAACTCTTAACTATAACTGAACTAAACTTCAACTCTAACTAAAACTCTAAGCTAAGGCTCTAGGCTAGAACTCAAAGCTGAAACTCTGACCTAAAACTAAACTAAACTTGAACTCTAAATAAAACTCTAAACTATAACTAAACTTAAACTCTAACTAAAACTCTGAGCTAAGACTCTGAGCTAAAACTCTAAGCTCTTAACAATAATTAAACTAAACTTCAACTATAACTAAAACTATAAGCTAAGAGACTAGCCTGAAACCCTAAGCTAAAACTATTAAGTAAAACTAAAGTAAACTAAGCATCTAGCAAAAACTCTAGTATAAGACTATAGGCTAGAACTATTAACTCTTAACTAAAACTAAACTTCAACTGTAACTAAAACTCTAAGCGAAGACTATAGTCTAAAACTCTAATGTAAAACTCTTAATTAAAACTAAACAAAACTAAAACTCTAACTAAAACTCTAAGATATGACTAGGGTAAAACTTTAAACTCTTAACTAAAACTAAACTAAACGTCACCTCTAACTAAAACTCTAAGCTAAGACTCTAGGCTAAAACTCTAAGCTAAAACTCTTAACTAAAAATAAAATAAACTAGAACTCTTAACTAAAACTAAACCAAACTAGAACTCTAACTAAAACTCTAAGCTAAAACTCTAAACTTATAACTAAACTAAACTTCAACTCTAACTAAAACTCTAAGCTAAGACTCTAAGCTAAAACTCTAAACTATTAACTATAACTAAACTAAAATTCAACTCTAAATAAAACTCTAAGCTAAGAATCTAGGCTAAAACTCTAAGCTAAAACTCTTAACTAAAAATAAACTAAACTAGAACTCTAACTAAAACTTTAAACTCTTAACTATAACTAAACTTATACTCTAACTAAAACTCTATGCTAAGACTAGGCTAAAACTAAAACTCTTAACTAAAACTAAACTAGAACTCTAGCTAAAACTCTAAGATAAGACTAAACTCTTAACTATAACTAAACTAAACTTCAACTCTAACTAAAACTCTATGCTAAGACTCTAGGCTAAAACTCTTAACTAAAATTAAACTAGAACTCTAACTAAAACTCTAAGCTAAGACTAAACTAAAACTCTAAACTCTTAACTATAACTGAACTAAACTTCAACTCTAACTAAAACTCTAAGCTAAGACTCTAGGCTAAAACTCAAAGCTGAAACTCTGACCTAAAACTAAACTAAACTTGAACTCTAACTAAAAATCTAAACTGTAACTAAACTTAAACTCTAACTAAAACACTAAGCTAAGACTCTAGGCTAAAACTCTAAGCTAAAACTCTTAACTAAAACAAAAGTAAACTAGAACTGTAACTAAAACTCTAAGCTAAGACTCTAAGCTAAAACTCTAAACTCTTGACTATAACTAAACTAAACTTCAACTCTAAGCTAAGACTCTAGGCTAAAACTCTAAGCTAAAAGTCTTAACTAAAACTAAACAAGAACTCTAACTAAAACACTAAGCTAAGACTCTAAGCTAAAACTCTAAACTCTTAACTATAACTAAACTAAACTTCAACTCTAACTAAACTCTAAGCTAATACTCTAGGCTAATACTGTAAGCTAAAATTCTTAACTAAAACTAAAATAAACTTGAACTGTAACTAAAACTCTAAGCTAAGACTCTAAGCTAAAACTCTAAACTCTTAACTATAACTAAACTAAATTTTAACTCTAACTAAAATCTAAGCTAAGACTCTAGGCTAAAACTCTAAGCTAAAACTATTATCCAAAACTAAACTAAACTGAAACTCAAAATAAAACTCTAAGCTAACACTCTAAGCTAAAACTCTAATCTCTTAAATATAACTAAACTAAACGTTAACTCTAACTAAAACTCTAAGCTAAGACGTTAGGCTAAAACTCTAAGCTAAAACTCTTAACTAAAACTAAAATAAACTAGAACTCTTAACTAAAACTAAACCAAACTAGAACTCTAACTAAAACTCTAAGCTAAAACTCTAAACTTATAAATATAACTAAACTTCAACTCTAACTAAAACTCTAAGCTAAGACTCTAGGCTAAAACTCTTAACTAAAACTAAAATAAACTAGAAATCTAGGCTAAGCCTCTAAGCTAAAACTCTAAACTATAACTAAACTTAACATCAACTCTAACTACAACTCTAAGCTAAAACTCTTACCTAAAACTATAATAAACTAGAACTCTAACTAAAACTCTATACTATAACTAAACTAAACTTAAACTCTAACTAAAACTCTAAGCTAAGACTCTAGGCGAAAACTCAACTAAAACTAAACTAGAACTCTAACTAAAACACCAAGCTAAGACTCTAAGCTAAAGCTGTAAACTCTCAACTATAACTAAACTAAACTTCAACTTTAAGCTAAGACTAGGCTAAAACTCTAGGTTAAAACTCTTAAATAAAAATAAACTAAAAAAGAACTCTAACTAAAACTCTAAGCTAAGACTTTAAGCTAAAACTCTTAACTATAACTTAACTAAACTTCAACTCTAACTAAACTCTAACCTAATACTCTAGACTAAAACTCTAAGCTAAAACTCTTAACTAAAACTAAACTAAACTAGAACTCTAATTAAAACTCTAAGCTAAGACTTTAAGCTAGAACTCTAAACCCTTAACTTTAACTAAACTAAACTTCAAATCTAACTAAAACTCTAAGCTAAGTTTCTAGGCTAAAACTCTAAGCTAAAACTCTTAACTAAACTGAACTAGAACTCTAACTAAAACTCTAAGCTAAGACTCTAAGCTAAAATTCTAAACTTTTAACCATAACTAAACTAAACTTCAACTCTAACTAAAACTCTAAGCCAAGACTCTAGGCTAAAACTCTAAGCTAAAACTCTTAACTAAAACTAATCTAAACTAGAACTCTAACTAAAACTCTAAGCTAAGACTCTAAGCTAAAACTCTAAGCTAAGACTCTAAGCTAAAACTCTAAACTCTTAACTATAACTAAACTAAACTTCAACTCTAAGCTAAGATTCTAGGTTAAAACTTATAACTAACACTAAACTAAAGTAGAACTCTAACTAAAACTCTAAGCTAAAACTATAAACTAAACTAAACTTCCACTCTAACTAAAACTCTTAGTTAAGACTCTTAGCTAAAACGATAAACTCTTAACAATAACTAAACTAAACTTCAACTCTGACTAAATATCTAAGCTAAGACTCTAGGCTAAAACTTTAAGTTAAAACTCTTAACTAAAACTAAACTAAACTAGAACTCTAACTAAAACTCTATGCTAAAACTCTTAACTATAACTAAACTAAATTTCAACTCTAAGTTAAGCTCTAATCTAAGACTCTGGGCTAAAATTTTAAACTAAAACTCTTAACTAAAACTAAACTACACTAGAACTCTGACTAAAACTCTCAGCTAAGACTCTAAGCTAATACTCTAAACTCTTAACTATAACTAAACTAAACTTCAACTCTAACTGAAACTCTAAGCTAAGACTCTAAGCTAAAACTCTTAACTAACACTAAACTAAACTAAAACTCTAAGCTAAGACTCTAACCTAAATCTCTAAACTCTTAACTATAACTAAAATAAACTTTAACTCTAACTAAAACTTTAAGCTAAGACTCTAGGTTAAAACTCTTAACTAAAACTCTAAACTTATAACTAAACTAAACTACAACTCTAACTAAAACTCTAAGATAAGACTCTTAGCTAAAACTCTAAACTCTTAAGTATAACTAAACTAAACTTTAACTCTAACTAAAGCTCTAAGCTAATACTATGGGATAAGACTCCAAGCTAAAATTCTTAACTAAAACTAAACTAAACTAAAAGTCTAACTAAAACTCTAAGCTCTTAACTATAACTAAACTTCAACTCTAACTAAAACTCTATGCTAAGACTCTAGGCTAAAACTAAAACTCTTAACTAAAACTAAACTAAACTAGAACTCTAGCTAAAACTCTAAGATAAGACTAAACTCTTAACTATAACTAAACTAAACTTCAACTCTAACTAAAACTCTATGCTAAGACTCTAGGCTAAAACTCAAAGCAGAAACTGACCTAAAACTAAACTAAACTTGAACTTTAACTAAAACTCAAAACTATAACTAAACTTAAACTCTAACTAAAACTCTAAGCTAAGACTCTAGGCTAAAACTCAAAGCTGAAACTGACCTAAAACTAAACTAAACTTGAACTCTAACTAAAACTCAAAACTATAACTAAACTTAAACTCTAACTAAAACTCTAAGCTAAGACTCTAGGCTAAAACTCAAAGCTGAAACTGACCTAAAACTAAACTAAACTTGAACTTTAACTAAAACTCAAAACTATAACTAAACTTAAACTCTAACTAAAACTCTAAGCAAAGAATCTAGGTTAAAACTCTAAGCTAAACGTCTTCACTAAAATAAAACGAAACTAGAACTCTAACTAAAACACCAAGCTAAGACTCTAAGCCAAAGCTGTAAACTCTCAACTATAACTAATCTAAACTTCAACTTTAAGCTAAGACTCTAGGCTAAAACTCTAAGTTAAAAGTCTTAACTAAAACTAAATAAGAACTCTAACTAAAACACTAAGCTAAGACTCTAAGCTAAAACTCTAAACTCTTAACTATAACTAAACTAAACTTCAACTTTAACTAAACTCTAAGCTAATACTCTAGGCTAAAACTATAAGCTAAAATTCTTAACTAAAACTAAAATAAACTTGAACTCTAACTAAAACTCTAAGCTAAGACTCTAAGCTAAAACTCTTAACTATAACTAAACTAAACGTCAAATCTAACTAAAACTCTAAGCTAAGACTCTAGGCTAAAACTCTAAGCTAAAACTCTTAACTAAAACTAAACTAGAACTCTAACTAAAACACTAAGGAAAGACTCTAGGCTAAAACTATAATCTCTTAACTATAACAAAACTAAATTTTAAATCTATCTAAAACTCTTAATCTAAGAATCTAGGCTAAAACTCTAAGCTAAAACTCTTAACTAAAACTAAAATAAACTAGAACTTTTAACTAAAACTAAACCAAACTAGAACTCTAACTAAAACTCTAAGCTAAAACTCTAAACTTATAACTATAACTAAACTTCAACTCTAACTAAAACTCTAAGCAAAGACTCTAGGCTAAAACTCTAAGCTAAAACTCTTAAGTAAAACTAAAATAAACTGGAAATCTAGGCTAAGCCTCTAAGCTAAAACTTTAAACTATAACTAAACTAAACATCAACTCTAACTACAACTCTAAGCTAAAACTCTAAACTAAAACTCTTACCTAAAACTATAATAAACTAGAACTCTAACTAAAACTCTATACTATAACTAAACTAAACTTAAACTCTAACTAAAACTCTAAGCTAAGACTCTAGGCTAAAACTCAACTAAAACTAAACTAGAACTCTAACTAAAACAACAAGATAAGACTCTAAGCTAAAGCTCTAAACTCTTAACTATAACTAAACTAAACTTAAACTCTAAGCTAAGACTCTAGTCTAAAACTCTAAGCTAAAACTCTTAACTAAAACTAAACTAGAACTCTAACTAAAACACTAAGCTAAGACTCTAAGCTAAAACTCTTAACTATAACTAAACTAAACTTTAACTCTAACTAAACTCTAACCTAATACTCTAGACTAAAACTCTAAGCTAAAACTCTTAACTAAAACTAAACTAAACTAGAACTCTAACTAAAACTGTAAGCTAAGACTCTAAGCTAGAAGTCCAAACTCTTAACTATAACTAAACTAAACTTCAAATCTAACTAAAACTCTAAGCTAAGTTTCTAGGCTAAAACTCTAAGCTAAAACACTTAACTAAAACTAAACTAAACTAGAACTCTAACTAAAAGTCTAAGAATTGACTCTAAGCTAAAATTCTAAGCCTTTAACCATAAGTAAAGTAAACGTCAACTCCAACTAAAACTCTAGGCTAAGACTCTAGGCTAAAACTCTAAGCTAAAACTCTTAACTAAAACTAATCTATACTAGAACTGTAACTAAAACTCTAAGCTATGACTCTAAGCTAAAATTCTAAGCTAAGACTCTAAGCTAAAACTCTAAACTCTTAACTATAACTAAACTAAACTTCAACTCTAAGCTAAGACTCTAAGCTAAAACTTATAACTAAAACTAAACTAGAACTCTAAGCTAAAACTCTAAACTCTAAACTAAACTAAACTTCCACTCTAACTAAAACTCTTAGTTAAGACTCTTTAAAATTCTAAACTATTAACTGAATCTAAACTAAACATCAACTCTAAATAATAATCCTAAGCTAAGACTCTAGGCTAATATTCTAAGTTAAAACTCTTAACTAAAACTAAACTAAACTAGAACTCTAACTAAAACTCTAAGCTAAAACTTTAATCTCTTAACTATAACTTAACTATAACTGAACTGAACGTCAACTCTAAGTAGAACTCTAAGCTAAGACTCTAGGCTAAAACTCTAAGCTAAAACACTTAACTAAAACAAAATTAAACTAAGACTCTGACTGAAACTCTCAGCTAAGACTCTAAGCTAATACTCTAAACTCTTAACTATAACTAAACTAAACTTCAACTCTAACTGAAACTCTAAGCTAAAACTCTTAACTAACACTAAACTAAACTAAAACTCTAACTAAAACTAAGCTAAGACTCTAACCTAAATCTCTAAACTCTTAACTGTAACTAAAATAAACTTTAACTCTAACTAAAACTTTAAGCTAAGACTCTAGGTTAAAACTCTTAACTAAAACTCTTAACTAAAACTAAACTAGGACTCTAACTAAAACTCTAAGTTAAGATTCTAAGCTAAAACTGTAAACTCTTAACTATAACTAAATTAAACTTCAACTCTAACTAAAACTAAGCTAAAACTCTTAACTATAACGAAACTAAACTTCAACTCTAGCTTAGGCTCTAGGCTAAAACTCTAAGACAATGGGTTAAAGAAAAAACCGGAAAAAAGTTGGATAATTTCTAAGTCTAAAAGAAATTCAGTCCGAAAAAAGCTTAAAAAATTCAAAAAAATGGGGGGGGGGATGGGGGCCAAAAAAGTTGGGGCCCCTTGGGGGTTGCGGTAGGGGACCTTACAACACTGTTCAAATGAAACTTGTGTATTATAAGGACCACAGACTTTCACCCCAAATCATCTTCTAAAATGTCTCCAGCTTTTTCGCCCAAATAAAAAACAATATGTATCTCTTAATAGGAGTTAGCATTCCCTCTGATGGTTTACCATTTTCATTTCTACTTTCAAATTTATCTTGTCTCATGGAGAATTTGTCTCAATCAGTTATCTTGTCTCTTCTGTATTTTCAACTCTCTAATAAGAATATTCCATTGTTGAAATTTCTTATCTAATGATGTCACATTGTTATCACAGTATTCCATCTGGTAAATTATGATGTAAGAGAAATCCATTGACCTAGAGAGAGACACGTGATCTTGTCCCGTTAGACTCAATCAATACACTTAGAAACATCCCCTGATTAACCTTGAAAATGTGTCATTGACCCGTTAGAGGAGATAAATTCTTTTGTTAACCGAATTATTTAGGGTCAGTATTCATCCCTTCCCCTAGGTGAAGCCATATGCATTCCCCTCTGTATCTTAACCATCAAACAGAACGAAACCAGGAAAAACATCAAAGTGAGAAAAACCATGTTTTTTCATCCACAGTGAGAAAAACCATAAAAACATGCATAAATTATGTTCATCTACAGTGAGAAAAACCATAAAAACATGCATAAATTATGTACTGTCAGTATTCATCTCTTTCCCTAAGTGAACCCATATACATTCCCCTCTGTATCTTAACCATCAAACAGAACAAATCCATGAAAAAACATCCTCAGTGAGAAAAACCATAAAAACATGCATGAATTATAGATGGCAGCAGCTGTGTTCATTCAGTAGTCGATAGGGGCTCCCTACTGTCAAACCTCTAAATTAAGGGCCTAAAAATCTTTTTGTACAAACAATTTGTTTAGAATGAAGTGTTTCTTATTGCAGATATAAAGATTTTTAGCTGTCCTCAGACACATAAATTAAGGGCCTATAAATCTTTTTGTGCTTACAATTTGTTTAGAATTAAGTGTTTATTATGGCCTTCATAAAGATTTTTTATTATTAGCCATTGCGAGATAGTCCAACCCCTAAATTAAGGGCTTAAATCTTCTTACACCAGCAATTTGTTTAGAATAAAGTGTTTTTAATGGTAGATATAAAGATTTTTAGTAGTTATTAACCATTATGATATAGTCAATCCCCTAAATTAAGGGCCTAAAAATTTTGTTTTGTACAAACAATTTGTTTAGAATAAAGTGTTTCTTATGGCAGATATGAAGATTTTTAACAGTCTTCAGACACCTGAATTAAGGGCATATAAATCTTTTTGTACCTACAATCTGTTTAGAATAAAATGTTTTTATGGTAGATACAAAGATTTTTTATTATTAGCCATTACGAGAGAGCCAGACCCATAAATTAAGGGCTTGTGAATTATTATTTACCTACAAATTGTTTAAAATGAAGTGTTTTTATGGCAGATATAAAGATTTTTAGCAGTTCATAGCCATTACGAGATAGTCAGACCCCTAAATTAAGGGCCTATAAATCTTTTTGCACCTACAATTTGTTTAGAATGAAGTATTTTTATGGCAGATATAAAGATTTTTAGCAGTCCATAGTCATTACGGGATAGTCAGACCGCTAAATTAAGGGCATATAAATGTTACTGTACAATAAAATTTTTATTGTTATAAAATTATAAAATTATAACAAGTTATAAAATTTGTTTAGAATAATGTGTTTTTTATGGTAGATATAAAAATTTTTAATAGTTATTAGCCATTACGATATTGTCAGACACCTAAATTAAGGGCCTATAAATCTTTTTGTAACTACAGTTTGTTTAGAATTAAGTGTTTATTGTGGCAGGCATAAAGATTTTTTGTTATTAGCCATTTCGAGATAGTCAAACCCCTAAATTAAGGGCATATGTGGCAAAGCTTTCTAATTTAGTTAATTATTAATTGAGTAAAAATATATTAAAACGCAAAAACAAAGTTTCAAAATACCACTTTTTAAGATAAAGATACAAATCGTGGAATGTGTGGGCTTGGAGGGAACTTGCGCAATAATCAATTTGCTGGCTAAATGCGTCAATGTACCGGAAGGACGTGGTTAGTTTTTCATATATATACCCCGATTTTTGAGACTGGAGAGAGACCTTTTGACTTACCGGGTGAACTTCTCCCCGTTTAGTTTCTAATTAGAAATACCTTGGGATTTTGTCGGATCCTTGTAAGTGTCTGTATCTTATTATATATTATTGTAGTTTCTGAGACTTGTGGTCTACTTGGGACAGCCAGTCCCAATAGAAAGAATATATCCGATTATATGATATGTTAAATGAATAAAAGTATTGTATTTTAGACAGCCTCTCTACAATCTACTCTTAGCCTCTCGAACATACCCTGTCGGAACGCCTCATTAGTTTGGTCATAGCTTATGTGACGCTACGAAAGTTTAGGTACCTTAGGGCCAGAGTTTATCTCCCCTATAAAGGGAGAATAAAGACATCTACGACTAAAACACCCCAATACCATAAATAACACTTCAAAACAACTGGTGGTCGCTGGGAAAACTGGGTCGAGAAGGCTATATAAAAATAGTAGATTAAAAAAAAATGGCATTACCAGAGGAAAAAATGACTTCCCTATCAACAGTACTTGAAATTGCAAAAATTATACCAGAATACGCGGGAAATTCAGATGTAGATGAGTTTATCGAAAAATTAAAAATTTTTGACGAACTAACTGAGTCGTTTGAGGATAAGGTCAAAGAGCAATGCGTTGCAGCCAGATTAAAGGGAAGCGCCCTTAAACATTTTGAGGCAATTAAGGAAAAAGAGCCCAAGGACATCAGTACTCTAATTGAATCTTTTAAAACAAAATTCATAGAGACAAGCATCTCCGAGAGGCTAAGAACAGAGGTAGTCACATTCGATACCTCAACTAGTATCAGGGAATATGCAGACAAAATTTGTAGATCCGTGTGTTTACAATTAGAGAAAGGATGAAATGACGAGACAGTACAAAAAGTACAACTACATACTTTCACCCAAGGGTTACTGAAAAATTTATTAAGACTAATATTATCGCGGAAACCTGAAAATTTAGAGCAGGCTATAATACTAGTCAAAACAGAGGTAAAAATTGACGAAGCCATGAAAAAGTTTGACCAGATGTCGATAAATAACACGGGAGCCCAAGAAAGTATAAAATATGAAAGGGGACAAAAAAGGGTAAGCTTTGAGGAGCCGAATCGTGAACCAAAAAGGCGCGACGGAGGCCGAGGGTCGCCATATAGGGAGATAGCTGACAGATTCCACGACCTTGAGAAATTAGCAGCTAATAACTATAGAAAATATGGGCATCTTCCCCCACCAAAGACAAATAGTTGGGGAACCAACAAGGACCGATCAAAAATATTTAGGAATAACCAGCAAACCAAGAAACAATTTAAGAGAACGTTTAATTGCTATTATTGTAGCAAACCAAACCTCTATGCAGCAGATTGCTGGCATAGAATACGCAAAGAAGGCCAGACGCACAAGACAAGACATCAGTTCAAAACGCAAGGGGAGAGAAATTTAGGAAGACAGGGAACAAATAATACTTGGCAAACACCTAATAATATTCCTGAATTCAGGCCTAGGGGGCAGACGGTTAACAATACCCAGGGTCAAAGTAGCAGTGCTGAAGAAAACTGGGATAGTCCCAGAAATTTTTGGCCAAACAGTGGGCATTTAATCGGAGAAACCAGCCTGTAAGGGTCGACAGAGCTGTTTCCTTACAAAGACCCCTATACAGTTTAGAATGTTGTGATACAAATGCAAATAATAATAATCTACCGATTCTGCGTTGTTTTAAAATTGAGTGTTTTCAAAATTTACCATGTTTACTAGATACAGGTGCATCTAAATCATTAATTCGAGAGGAAGTCTTTAATAGGTTTCCCCCTAGTGTCAAAAATCGAGTAAGCAGATGCCAAAATACCCTAACATCAGTGACAGGGCACAAGCTGACAATTTTGGGAGAATGTCCACTATCATTTAGCGCAGGGGATAAAGAAATAACAGTAACAGTAATAATATGCAAGCAGCTACCATTTCCTTGTATTCTAGGCGTAGATGTCATCAGAAAATATGGGATTGTATGGGAACCCATATCCAATACAATCACAATAAACCAGGCAAATGAAAATAATAGGCACATTTGCGTAACAACAAATAACGAAACTGAAGATTCGAATTGCAACCTAAAAATAAGCGGAAAAATCACAATAGAAGGGGGAACGACAGCTCAAGTTCCAGCTACATTAAATTAAAAAGAAGGAAAGGTTAAAACAATGGATGCCGTGATAGAAGGACACACCATAAAAGAATATCCAATGATTTTCGTGGAAAATCAGGTTATAAAAATTGAAAATGGTATAACATACTTAAAACTATCAAATCTAAGTAGTAATAAAATAAAAATGAACCAGGTAGAACTTGGATCAGTAAAAAAGATTTCAAATTCAGAAATAAAATCTATAAACATTCCAGAATTAAGCGTAAACTTCACTAGCCACGAACATTTATCCTCATTAAAACCGCAACCACAAGAAGAGTATGGAATGGCGAAAACAGATTTTTTGCAACAATCTGATTTAGAACATTTACGGGAAAATGTAAAAACTCGGATGTAAAATCTTGTTTTAGATTACAAACGAACGTTTGTAAGACAAAAAATTAGTTACCGATTAGTTTACTTACCAACGCACAAGATACCCACAGAGGGTTCCTCACTAAAACAGGCAACACATAAAACATTTCGTTGTTCAAAACCATGGCTAGAAAGCCAAATAAAAGAAATGGAAGATCAGGGAATAATTAAAGAAAGCATTAGTGATTGGTGCTTTCCATTAGTAATAGTCAGAAAAAAAGATAACACCTGGAGACTATGTATAGACTATAGATCACTGAATGCCGTCACGATTAAAGACGTGATGAAATTACCAAGAATTGATACAATTTTAGATTCGTTAGGGGGTTCAAAATGTTACACTAGTTTTGATTTAATAGAAGGATATTGGCAAATCGCTTTAGATGCAGAAACTAAGCATAAGCCTACAGTAATCTTGGGTGACGACAGAACATTCAACTTTTAACGTATATCGTTTAGCTTTTCATTTAGTACAAATTGTTTTACTTACATAATGAATTTGGTGTTAAAAAAGATAACGAACCGGGAAGGAAAAAATAAGCCTTGGATTAATTAAATGATGTATTGCTGTTTAATCAAAACTTGGAAGACTCCTTGGCTGGACTTAGAGAAATACTAGAAAAGTTTGAAAAAGCAGGCTTAAAATAAAAACCAGAGAAGTTCAAGATAGTGGTACCAAAATCAGTTTTTCTTAGATACCTGATAAACCAAGGTACTATTTCACCAAATGCGGAAAAATTTACAGTCATAGAAAATTTACAGCATCCTAAAGATAAAAAAATCTGCAGATCAGTTTGTGGGTTGTTAAGCTATTTTAGACATTATATTAAAAATTATGCCACAAAAGCACAACGTTTGACGAACCTTTTGAAGAAATCAGGTGAATTCGAATGTCCAGCGGAAGCAAAACAAGCACTAAATGAAATAAAAAGGCAATTATTACTGGCACCAATACTAAACCTACCAGATTTGTCACAAGACTTCTGTTTGCAAACAGATGCTTCGGGGTACGGTATCGGGGCCATATTATTAAACATAAATTCTGAAGGAGTAGTATCGATAGTCCAATACGCGAGCAGGTCTCTGTTGGAGGCAGAAAAAAAATACTCGACAGTTGAAAGGGAGTGTTTAGCAGTTGTAGTATTTACAGAATATTTTCGACAATTTTTACTTGGGAAAAAAATTATTTTACGCTTAGACCAAAAATCATTAGTTTGGCTACTACGATGCAAAATACTTCAGCCCGGCTGACACGGTGGATACTACGTCTGCAAGCATATTCATATACCCCAATATGTTACCAGATATTTTACCAATATGGGCCGTACAAATATTTTACCAGACTATTTGTCACGAAATCCAGATAAGGAAGAAAATGTGATAGCAAACATCCAGAACGAACTGGAAGGGGTAGAAATACTGTCTAATGAAAATATTCCGAAGCACCAAAACAAAAATGCTTTTTGTTTAGCAATGAAATCCTTTCTATCAAAAGGAACGGAACTGCCTGAGCACTTTAAATATTGTTTAAAGGACTTAGATAATTTTGATTTGGACAAACGTAAAAATCTTCTAGAAAGATATCATAGACCATCGTAAGAATATAGAAAGAATGACTTAAAAATTATTCCAGTAATTCCACAATCTCTGGAAGGAGAAGTTTTACAGATGGCACATTCAACGATTGGCTGTCACATGGGAGAAGCAAGAACTAAGTGGAGGCTGGCGTAGAATTGTCACTTTCCAAAAATATGCCCCAAAGTAAAAGCTTTTATGCAAGGCTACCGAGAATATGCCAACGAAAAGTTACAACCGCAGATGCCAAAGATCGACTTAGGTCAATACCCCAACCCTTCAGGGGTAGGAGAACTAATGTCTATAGAAGTTTGGGGATCCGGGGGAAGTTTACCAGTTTCCAGGAAGGGAAACAGGTGCGTACTAACCATAGTTGACCATTTTAATTCATATTTATACGCTTTGCCAATTAAAGACGAAAAGACAAAAACCAATGTGAAAGTTTTGATCAACCGCCTAGTTCTGGAACACGATTTTCCATAGAGTTTTCCTTAGCGACAATGGGCCATGTCTTAGAGCCAAATTGTTAGACAAAATTACAGAATATCTTAGGTTTACACAATGGTTTACCTTGTTTTACATAGTGGCGTCTAATGGGAAGGTTGAATGTAAATTTAAGGAATTACCTTACATGCTGGGAATAAATCCAAGAGGGGAAGATAAAAATTGAGATGAGCATTGATCATTCATAGTCTTTGCAATAAACACAGCTTTTTCAAGTTCCTGAAAAGAAATGCCATTTTTTTGCAATATATAAGAGATCCCAGAATTTGTTTAGATGAAATACAAAATGACAGAATATATTACAACCTACACCAATATAAGCAAAAGATGGTGATGTGAATGAAAAAAGCTATGGAACAACTTAAAGACAATCTGGAAGATGCGAAAACAGAACAAAAAGAAAAATATGAAAGAACAAGCAAAAATAAAACGAGTTACTGTTTAGGAGATTTGGTTTATGTTTACAAAACGAATCTGGAAGGAACAAAAAAGTTAAAACCGAAATGGGATGGACCCTACAGGATTATAAAAATTCTACCAAATAACTTAACATATGTTCTAAAGCATCAGTATAAGGAAAAGGAAGAAGTAGTACACCATGATAGAATGAAAAAGGGATATTTTTCTAAACAGTGGAAAACAGAGCCTATACTTTCAGAAGAAGAAATAGAAGACACGATTTCACCAGTATATATCAGAAGACCATATGAATTTTATGACCTTTTTAACAACCACAACAGTTGGGAGAAGTGGAAGGAATATTTAGCCCAGTCTTGGCTACAAACTGTTCACAACAAACAAGAGAAAAAAGGAAAAGTTCAATGTTCCTCGGATACTAGCGATGAAAGCGACAGAGAAGAGCCTCAAACACAACCTACTGGTTTAAGACATAATAAACCAGAGGTTAAATCCAAAGAGGAAGAAAAATTGGAAGAAACCAAAGAATTATCTGATTTTCATACACTAGACTCACCTACAGTCTTAACGCAAAAATGACTTTTGGAACAAACGCCATCTACCAGACGCGAGATAACAGAAAGTGACACCGAAAATTCTTCTACAGAAACCGATATAGCTAAACCTGGGCCATCGTCAAGAAAGCCTTCTTTGAGAAAAAAATTATGGAGAACAGTAAAGAAACCAAAGGGGCAGCAAGAATTTCCTTTGTCAGCAGCACAAGTCGCTAAAACACATATGAAAAAGGTCAAACATCAAAAGAAACAAAGATTCAAGATATTTGACGAGGCAACAAAACAGCACTCGGACTCAGAGCCTTGTAAGCCACACTATGAAGACCACGGAAAAACTTGCCAATATTGTGAAGAAGAGAAGCAAAACTTTGGAGTCTAAAACTCGTACCAGGAAAAGGAGAAAGGCAGAACAAGCACAGCCCCCAGCAGATTAATATTTGAATAAAACAATTATAAAAAAAATACTAAATAAAAATCAAACGAGTATAAAAGCCACTAAAGAGATATCTATATTTTATTTTTTAATCGGTATATAAATAACATCAAGTTGTCCTTCAAATATATATCGCCAGTAAAAATTATGACCGTCACATTCTAACGCTAAACTATTAGCTCGGATCTGAAGTGACATCATAGGATCCTGCAAAAATTTGGTTTCCGATACGAGATAAGACTTCGCGAGCGGTGAAATGTCAAGACTTGTCAAAACGAATTAGGTTTCGCTTCAAAAATAAAAAAAGGGAAATAAGTAAGGCCACGTAACTTTTAAAAAGGTGCAGTGAACCTAATTAAATTATACATATTTAGAATCAGCATTAAAAGGCAATTTTTTTGATATGTATATTGAAAAAAAAATTATTTCTGGGGGGGGGGCAATTTAAGAAAAAAAATAAAACACGAAGGAGGGTAGTTTACTGAAATAGGGTCATTGGAAGCTAGCAAATTTGGAGTGAGCTTAATCACTGCTGGTCTCTCGTTGTTAAGTAAATGAAAAGCATCTACTGACCTTTGACTCTTTGAGGTGACACTTTCAGTCAAATTTGAAAAAAATTGTTTTAGAGAAATTTAAAAATAATTATAATTGGAAAGGTAGCAAGAGTTTACATTAAGTGGCCACTACATGTACGAGCTAGCTGTAATTTTGTTATAAATAGTAAAAGATATAATAAATTAAACACTTACCAATAAAGAAGATATGTATAAACAAGAAGCCGTAGATAAAAATGGGTCACAATTTAAAAGTATAGCACAGCGTAAAGCAAAGTTTTTCTCGGGTATAATTAATTTCACATATTAAATAAATTCACAACAAACCATTAACAGAAATAACAGGGCAAGGACATTGCAGGTAAAAAACACCAATGACAGGACCGTTTGCATTTAAAAACGAAACTGCTAGACGTCTTGTCATTGGGGGATCCACCAAACTAATCAAATTGATATTAGAAATATCGGTCAAACTGGAGAAGGGTTGTGCTGAGTGTTAGTGCAGAACCCTTCTTGTTAAAATAAATAGAAGGAGGAAAGGTTCTACACTGGCACTAAACCCATAAGCTCGTAGAACAAGGTAATAGTCAAAATATCACAAAAGGGGCAAATTACAGTGAATGACTGCATAAAACTAAAGCACAAATTAAACTGAGGAAAAATCCAGACACGAATAATATAAAAAAAGTTATAGGGAAACCACTAAAGATAACCCCTATCTCTAAGCAACTTTTGGCACGACACAGGCACTAATTTTTGGTAAAAATACCACAGACAGAAATAAGTGTCTGCAATGAAAACCACACAATTTTGTGGGAATCAAGGATATCATAAAACGTACATTTTTATGAATAAATGATAATTAGCAATTGCGAGGCAAAACATAAAAAAAGTTCAAAAATCAGCGGAAAAAAAATCATGAATAAATAAATTTATTTATACGTGAATATATAAAATTCTAGGGCATGACGCATGAATTCTCAACACAAATAAGCGACAAAGAGGGTTTAAACAAATTCATTAAAGCCAGTAAGCGCCACCCCATGGTGACAGAAGACTTTTCAAAAGAATGTATGTTAACCGTTTTAATACGAATCCTCTCAGAGGTAGGGAAATGTCCTAATATCAGCTTTTGCAAAAGTTAAAAAAGGTGGTAAAAGCAACACAAAAATAACGAAAGAAAACAAAGAATTGTTACAAGTTTTAAAAGAACAAGGAGATTCAAAGAAACTGATAGAGACGTTTCAAAAAAAGTGATATAAAATGGATACTCAGGCTTTCAAATCACTCCTGTGAGGTGATACACAGTCTGGACCCGTTAAGGAAAACAGTATATAAAGACAACGGGAAAATAGTAACCAATGAATTGTCAGGGCTACGAACTTATTTTCCAAATTTTTGTTTAGAACCCCTAATATGCTGGAGAGCCATATAAAGTTTAATAAAGCATATTGCAAAAAAAAGTAGAAAAAAAAACTTTATAATAATACGGAGGAACAAAGGGTAATAGCAATCTCTACTTTTATACTCAATTTGGAAGTTTTACTGTTGGGCTGTTTTGTAGATATTTTTATCGGGAAAAAGTGCTAAGATGACAAAAACAAAATTAAAGAGCGAGATAGTAAAAGTAGTTGACGGAGGAATTATAATGCAAATACACCAGGTGAGAATAGTAGAGAATCGCTGGCAAATCCTATTTGAAATAGATTTAAACATTTACAAAAAATGTTAGATACCATAAGATTAAAAAATTACTCTTATCAAAAGATAATCGAAACTTTTTTGTTGAAAACTAGTAACCGAGAAGAAAAAATAATTTCGCGAAAAACAGATATGAAAGAATTGCAAATATATCCCATAGCTTCGAGCAATCGGTGCAAAATTGTACGCAATAAACAGACCAGTAGAAGCAATAATGCATGTGACGAAACGCCGTACAAATGTTAATGGTCAATCACTAATAGAAGAAAAAAATAAAACGAATTTAGCCTTTGAAGATATAAGAAAACAGTACTTGGAAATAATACATGCCAATATCCCGGGAAAATAAAAGACAAAAATATCAAGCAAAACATATTTTCGTATTAAAAAAGACAAAAAATCGTTATGGCTAGCTCAGAATAAAAAAATCTCCAGTTTAAATTGGACTCTAGGGGAAATTTTTAAAATATTTAATAGAATAGAGGATTTATTGATTAATGGAAGTAATGAAGATAAGCCGTTATATGGAGAATATTTAGCCGCGAGCATGTTAGAGCTAATGACTCATCTGGAAATTTTAAGTGATTATACAATAGAAGCTCAGAGACCATTCGGGTTATTACAGTTAGGACAAATTCCGAAACTTCTGTTGCCTCCAAAGGAATTAAAAGAGATCTTGCAAAACATACAGTATTTTGTATTAAAGGAAGGGTACTATGAATTACCTTCGGAGTTAGATCCGATAGACCCCTTAAGCTGGTATGCTAAGCTATTGAAAGCATCTTATTATATATTAGCGGGAAACCTCCGAATAAACGTGAAAATGCCCCTAGTTCAGAAAAATAGTGTATTTACCATGTATCAAACTTTGCCCATGGCAACAGGGGGCCTACAGGGAGTGGTAATCACCATGACATCTACTTCAGCGTATGTACTAGTAGAAAACATCCGAGAAAGAATAATTTCTCCAGAAAAAATTTGGATCATGGACGTTTTATAAAATGGTTTTTTAAAAACTAGAACTGACCAAAAAAGGACTAAAAAGAACACAAAATGAAAATAGTTTAAATTGCTGGGAAAACATAATTTTAGAAAATCAACAAGGCATTAAAAAAACATGGCATTGGGAAGTTTCTAAACCTTCAGCAGCAACTGAAGGAATCATATAAGTAAGCGCATCAGAAATATTGGTTTCAAATAATGTTACGCTAGAGGAAACTTGTGTTCAAGACCGAGAAATACAAAATTTTCCACTAGTTATATCGACAAAGTCAGAATGTAATCTATGGCACAAAGATACAAATTTCATTCTTAAAATAGAAAATAGACTAGGATCAGAAGAAAACACTAATAAGTTAACTCCACTAAAAATTAAACCAATTTTACCAAGAAAATTGGAAATTATTCTCAAAAAAGGTAGTAAACATCTAGTAGAAATTTGGAAAAAGAATTTTAAAGAACGTATTAGTTGGGCCCAAATGCTGAAAGATATAGAACAGGAGCAAGAAATAGCCCTTAGTCAAACAGAAGTTACATTGAGAGTAATAAGGGAAGAAAGCATTCAATTTAATGAATTATTTTTAGTAGGGTGCATAATGGGCACAGTATGTGTAAGTCTATTTACACTTATAACAGTTTTGATTATTTATCAAAAGAGTAAAATACAAAATGTCAGAAAGGAAGTAACCGAATTACAAGAATTAGCGATAACGCCAAGGCAATTGCAAATGATCCAAGAATAATAATAATAATAATAATAATCTGTATTTAAAAGCCAATTAAAGCCATATACAAAAAGACAAATACTAAAGAAAAATTACACTTCATTTGAATATGCAGAATACGCAGGAATTACGCGTTAATTTTCAACACGTTCAATTTTTTTTTGTTTTTAGTGTATATATGATTGATATATGGAATATTTATTACAGATGAGAAATTGGACAATAATTTGCGTTTTTATGCTTCTCCAGCTTATTGCGGCCGAATTTAGGGTTATAAAATGAGTATCGTTTCACAGAATGAATACAGTGAAACCCATGGAAGGCTACTGTCAAATCGCGATTAGGTGTGATGTTTCAGTTTTACATACCCTCCAGAGCCAAGTAACGATATTTGCAAATAATCTGGAAATGACAAGAAGAGAATTAGAAAAAACTTTTAACCCGCCTCCTTTCACACCCCCGCAGGTTATAGAAAAAGAAATAAAAGTATCGTTATTTCAAACGCAGGCAACTTTGTTGTTCAAAGTACTGAACAACCAAATCAATGGGGTCTTAGAAGATATAAAAAGAATGATAATTACGCTCCAAAAACAAAAACAAAACAAAAACGAACCAGACAATACATTGGCCAGAAAGAAAAGAAGCTTAATCGGTATTGTAGGGGAAATCTCAGAATATATATTCGGTACGGTATCTGAGACTACGTGGAAGGAAGCAGAAAACGAATAGGAAAAGTCGAAATAGCAAATCAAAATCTACTACACTTCGTAGACAAACAACTAACAATCTTAAAACACCACGAAACCATAAAATCCAAAATAAAAGAAAAAGTTAATGAAACAATCAATACACATTCTATTTTTAAAAAGGAGATAACCAATGCAGTATTCATAACTCTAAAACGAATAATAGGAAACCAAAGTGAAATAATAGAAGATATAAATCTTCAGATGGCTCTACAGTTATTATCTAGTGCCATCATGGAAATATCCCATGAATTTAATCAATTGGAGTTAGAGTTTCTAACCCTTTTGACAAAAAATTTACCAGCACGACTCCTAAACCCGGGCGAATTAATAAAAGTACTCAAAACCATAGAAAGTCATTTACCTTATCAATTGAGATTAGAACTAGAACTAAATTTCGAGAATATTCTATACTTTTATAGCTTGGCGGAAAACTATTTGCAAATTAAGCAAGGGGAGTTATGGATATTCTTAAAGGTACCCCTAGTTAAAAATGAAGAATACACGCTGTTCCAAATAAATACTGTCTCAACAAGGTTGACGAACGCCCCAAGCTCGATTATGATAAATGATTTGCCCCCATATATGGCCATTTCCAACTTAAAATATAGAATACCAGAGCAACAGGAAATAATTAAATTTCAAAACGAAAAACTTCCCTTTTGCAACTTAGGAACTATATCGCATCTACGCGCAAGGAAAATCTGTGCTATTAAACTTTGGGAAGAGGTAGATCACTCAAATCCCCTACCAAAAGAATGTGATGTAGATATAGTAAGCGCAATTAATCTGGAAATTTGGAAAAAAATTAGTGAAAATGATTTCATAGTCAGCGTTCCACAGCCCTATGTGGCACAGTTGAGATGAAAAATTTCTTCTCGGTTGCAGAATACAAGAGATATACGAATAGAAGGGATGGGGTTGGTTAATATTCCCCCCTCCTGTCGTTTAACGACAAGAGAGACAATTATATCATCTCCAATGGTGGAAATTGCGGAGATAAATATGGACAAATGGGGTATAAAACCGATATCCAACATAAATCTTTTTAAAGCAACAAATGTGGAACAAGATAATAAATAAATTAGAAAAATAAAAAAGATGATGAAGAAATTAATTGATATATCCGTACAATAAAACATAAAAGGAGAAACACCCATATTTTTGAAAGCTATCAAAGGTTTAAATAAAAATCTGGAAATGAATTAGCCCATTTGCCAGATAGAAATAGAAAGAACCACTTATCATAAAGGTTTATTAGCCTGAACTTGAGGGTATTTCATAACTACTATCGTGGTTCTAGGATTGTTTATATGGGGTCTAAAATTTTGGTATAATATGAAACATCAAACCCTGGGGAGGGGGGAGGATATAAGAAATCCTGTCTGCGCAAAAACATAATCTATCGTTTAAAAAAAAAAAAAAAAAAAAAAAAAAAAAAAAAAAAAAGCTTATCTACAACCGCAGACAATTCGATTGTCACTGATTTCATGAACATGGAAGTAAAAGAGAAATGTATGATTGTTTTGAAGCGATTTTATTACTGTGTCAGCAATAATACTTGTTACTAATGTAAATAAATTCGCAATTCGAGTGTTTACTGATGAAAAAAAAAGAGTTATACCACTTTTTAAGTTGCTTTGCGAAAAATCGACTTTAAAAAAAAATGCTTGATGCTTTAAAGTATGTTTGTTACTTAACATAATTGTGTAAGTTATTACACAATGCTTATTTATATATACACTTTTTGAATTTACTTTAAATTCTAACTAGTGATGTAATGTTATATGTAAATGTTTGACCTCGAGTCAAAGTATTAATAATTTTTTTATTGTAAAATAATCTGTTTAGTATTAAGTTTGAAAGAATAATCCAGCAAGGAACATAATGTTTCGATTATTTTTGGAGTGATTAAAAAAGTGGAGAAAGTAATTAACTTTCGAATGCATTGATATATACGAAAATTGAGTGTTTCATTCTACTATATATGTAAAAATATATGCTTTATATGTATACTAATGTGGATATTTATTTTAGATACAGCATTAGCTATTATTTTTTTTTTTTGAAATCAACTTTTCCTTAGCATTTTTTCGGAACCATTTCTCCTTCAATCATATTTTGACATATATTTGGTAAGTAGAAAATTTTGCAACACACTTCAAATACATCCTGATACTAGAATCTCATGCTCGATCAACTCTTATGTTGGAAACTATAGCAGTAATACAGACTTTAATACAAGTTCTTAAGAAAGTGAGATAAAATCAGAACTTAATTTAGGCCTAGAAAATGTGCTACATAGCCCAATGGCTTATGTTATTGAAATATGTGAAAATGCTTTGTGCTGGAAAAATATGTGAAAATTTAAAAATCAAAATGTTATGTGTAATTTACCAAGACATTTCTAAAAAGAAAAATAAACGGTATATCAACCACATCAAACAGATAAATGAAACTATTAAGGGGAATTAAATTTAAACTCAAATAATTCATAAACTCGTCTAATATAACTTGAAATCTAACTTTAGCAAAACCATTAATTTTATGTTTAAGCCACTTGGGGTCAAGTTAAAACAGAAGGTGCATATGAAGAGGGTAAAAGAGTAATTTTCAGTCCTAGAGACAGAGAAAAAGATAAACAAGGATGAATTTTAAACTGAATTTTTTCGACAAGAAAGAGCATGGCCTATATTGGACCAGAAACATGACCCTAAGGAAACCCATTGAGGATATATGCACATAATGACCCAAAGATTGCAGCATAATAGCTGTAAGCAAAATTAAGTTTTTTTATAAGTAAAATATTGAGAATTGGGACAATTCTTCTTTAAATGGGGAGTATTGTGGTAAAGCTTTCTAATTTAGTTAATTAGTAATTGAGTAAAAATATATTAAGACGCAAAAACAAAGTTTCAAAATACCACTTTTTAAGATAAAGATACAAAGTGTGGAATGTGTGGGCTTGAAGGGAACTTGCTCATTAACGAATTTCCTGGCTAAATGCGTAAATGTACCGGAAGGACGTGGTTAGTTTTTCGTATATAAACCCCGAGTTTTGAGACTGAAGGCAGACCTTTTGACATGCTGGGTGAACCTTGGCCCGTTTATTTTCTCATTAGAAATACCTTGGGATTTTGTCGGATCATTGTAAGTGTCTGTATCTTATTATATATTATTGTAGTTTTTGAGACTGGTGGTCTACTTGGGACAGCCAGTCCCAGTAGAAAGAATATATCCGATTATATTATATGTTAAATGAATAAAAGTGTTGTATTTTCGACTGCCTCTCTACAATCTACCTTTAGCTTCTCGAACATACCCAGTCGGTACGCCTCATTAGTTCGGTCACAGCCTAAGGCACGCTACCAAAGTTAAATTACCTTAGGGCCAGAGTTTATCTCCCCTATAAAGGGAGAATAAAGGCATCTACAACTAAAACACCCAAATACCACAAATAACACTTCATAACACATAAATCTTCTTACACCAGCAGTTTGTTTAGAATAAAGATTTTTTATCGTAGATATTAAGATTTTTAGTAGTTATTAACCATTACGATATAGTGAAACCCCTAAATTAAGGGCCTAAAAATCTTTTTGTACAAGCAATTTGCTTAGAATGAAGTGTTTCTATGGCAGATATAAAGATTTTATAGGCCCTTAACAAAAAGATTTTTAGGCCCTTAACAAAAAGATTTATAAGCCCTTAATTTAGGGGTCAGACTATCTCGTAATGGCTAAAGACTGCTAAAAATCTTTATTTCAACCATAAAAAACACCTCATTCTAAACAAATCGTAGGTACAAAAAGATTTATAGACCCTTTATTTAGGAGTCTGGCTATCTCGTAATTGGCTAAGAACTGCTAAAAATCTTAATAGCTGCCATAAAAAACACTTCATTCTAAACAATTGTTTGTACAAAAATATTTATAGGCCCTTAATTTATGAGTCTGGCTATCTCGTAATGGTTAATAACTACTAAAAAGCTTTATATCTACCACAAAAAACACTTTATTCTTAACAAGTTGCTGGTGTAAAAAGATTTATATGCCCTTAATTTAGCGGTCTGACTATCTCGCAATGGCTAATAACAAAAAATCTTTATGCCTGCCATACTAAACAATTTATTCTAAACAAATTGAAGGTATAAAAAGATTTATAGGCCCTTAGTTTAGGTTTCTGACAATATCGTAATGGCTAATAACTACTATAAATCTTTATATCTACCATTAAAAACACTTTATTCTAAACAAATTGTAGGTACAATAAGATTTGTATGCCCTTAATTTAGGGGTGTGACTATCCCGTAATGACTACGGACTGCTAAAAATCTTTATATCTACCATAAAAATACTTCATTCTAAACGAATTGTAGGTGCAAAAAGATTTATAGGCCCTTAATTTAGGGGTCTGACTATCTCGTAATTGGTTAAGAACTGCTAAAAATCTTTATACCTGCCATAAAAAACACTTCATTCGTAACAAATTGTAGGTACATAAAGATTTATAAGCCCTTAATTTATCGGTCTGGCTCTCTCGTAATGGCTAATAATAAAAAAAATCTTTATATCTACCATAAAAACACTTTATTCTAAACAAATTGTAACTACAAAAAGATTTATATGCCCTTAATTTAGGTGTCTGAGGACTGCTAAAAATCTTTACATCTGCCATAAGAAACACTTCATTCTAAGCAAATTGTTTGTACAAAAAGATTTATAGGCCCTTAATTTAGGGGTCTGACTATCTCGTAATGGCTAAGGACTGCTAAAAATCTTTATTTCTGCCTTAAAAAACACTTCATTCTAAACAAATCGTAGGTACAAAAAGATTTATAGACCCTTAATTTAGGAGTCTGGCTATCTCGTAATTGGCTAAGGACTACTAAAAATCTTAATAGCTGCCATAAAAAACACTTCATTGTAAACAAATTGTTTGTACAAAAAGATTTATAGACCCTTAATTTATGGGTCTGGCTATCTCGCAATGGCTAATAACTACTAAAAATCTTTATATCTACAATAAAAAACACTTCATTCTAAAAAAATTGTTGGTGTGAAAAGATTTATATGCCCTTAATTTAGGGGTCCGACTATCTCATAACGGCTAAGGATTGCTAAAAATGTTTATATCTGTTATAATAAACGCTTTATTCTAAAGAAAACCTAAAAGGCGATGGTATTTTTTCATAGATATCTAAAAGCCCATTCAACAACCAATCATCCTTCTCAAGTCTATCACATTTATGGAATACTAACATTACACTTTTAGTAACTTTTTCCTGTCCAAATAATCCCCTAAAATGCCAAGTAATTTCTACAGGATCCTCTGTGTAATGGCAACCATGCAGTCATACGTTTAAAACTCCCGCGTTTAATATATTCGGAATAGATATATTCTTTGAGTTATCCATGAGCACGAAAGAATCTCATTTCAAATTCCTTGCAAGAAGAAACAATTTGATGTTCACTCAGCGTCACAGACTATTTTTAGGTCTACTTCTCTTGTACAAGTATCTGTAATCAGACAATGGATTTTCGTCATTGGCGACTGTGAAATCTTGTTAAAATTGAATTTCTATCTCTTCGTAGTCCCGCTATGTTTTCGTCGCAAACCCATTACGTAAATCCATACTAATGAATTTTCCAGAAATCTGGTCTGTTCTACCTCATTGGAGGTCAATGATCTTGTACGCCCTGTGTAGCAATGTCTCCTTCTACTGAGGACATCCGAGACATAAATATAAGTCTGAGGTACAGCTTACTAAGCCACGTCGGCACCCTATGATAGTGACGTCAATTTGTATTCAAGGGTGATTCCCATAAAACATCCCCTTTTGATCTTGTTGCGCAATTTTTTTGGCTTGATGCGCAATTTTTTTCTATATCGGGTTATATCATGGTATGACTGATGCAATCCGAGGGGAAGGGAGTTTTTTTTAAGTCAAGTTTTGATTAAATATTGTTCTAATCTTTTTGAAACATACTTACTTTGGATTCCGTGACTTCAGTGCAATATTGCCCTACTAGGGACATGAATATGGGGAACATCTTAACCCCCTTCCCTGGATTTTTGCCCCTTCTACAGGTTATTTTGAAAAACATCTTTTTGGTATTTTCATTGAAATTATGTTTTCGTTTGGCGTTCTTATTGAAAAAAAAAATCAAACACAAAAATATCGCCCGCTTAGATTTTCAGAAAATACATTCACCCCCAGTATATTTTATCAACTGACGCCACTGGCTTGGAGATATCGAAATTTTATTATTATTTTTTCTGTTTTGAGTTTCAAGTTCGCTCTATACTTCCATCCAGGAACGTATACAGAATTAATGTGGGGAGGGGCACCGATAGAGTTTTGTTTCCTCATTGGTATTTTTGCCTCTCTGATCCTATAATTAGTGTAATTTCAACCTTTTAGGGAGGATGTACCCTGAAACCACCGCCTGGATTTGCCCCTGGCGATTGGCCTTGCTTCATACCTATACACAGAGAACACCAATTCCTACACTGAAGTTGGTGTGAAGGAACCCCTCTTTGAACATTGGTAAAATTGCAAACTCAATGCCCGGTTTTGTCTTTTACATCTCAGCCCCCCCCTCCAGGAAATTTTTGCTGGTTCCTCAGTAAGGGCAGAACTATGTGCACCAATGGCTCTTGGTAGTGAGGGAGTATGTTTTGGCAGCATCCGCTGCTGTGCAAAATATTGTTTCTGTATCCTTACTCGCTAAAATTGCTTTGATTTGGATCCCATTTCTTTTACGTCCATTCACAGTTTGTTCTCCCTTCCTTGCAACTGTATTAGCTGTTAGGGCTTGGTCTGTATTCCATCGGATGGAGTTGGGCTAAAATTTGGACTACGCCACTTCAAACAGAATCTGCACAAAGAATTAGGTCACTTTGAACAACGGCAATATGCAAATAAAATTCATCCATTAAACCAGCTCGAGTTGTTTTTTTAATGAAAATGTTTCAACCATGAACAGACATGAGCTGCTTAAGCGCCCTACAGTTGACTTGGTCATAGATTTTTTGTTTAACTTCCTTAAATTGATACCAACAAGAAGTGATGAAAAATTTGAAGAGTATCTCAAAGCTGTTACAACACGTGTAAGTTACATTTTTATAAATTAGCTTACTATTTTTATCATATGCGTATTATAGATTTCAGGTTTTTACGTCAAATTTAATTTTAAAATTGAGAAGGGCACGTGTCTAGCTTTTGATTTCCTTTGCCTAGATTATAGATCCCGATTGCCAATTTTTAGAAGCTTGACAAAATCAAAATTCAGGAAGAAATGCTAAAATATTACTGACCCATGACCCAGAAAGTTTTATTACATTTTAAAAGAGACAATTTTTGGTTTCAATCAAGATTATCAATCTGTACAAAGTTTTAAAAAATATCTAATTTAATTGCAGCAGATATAGTCCAAAATTAAAATTTATTGTATCTAAATTTAAAAAAAACTGTGATTTTTAGTGACGGCAGAGATATTTCTTAGATGTGGCTGCCGATACATTATTATTCACAAAAAGAAATTCTTGTGGTTATTTTCCAAATTATCCTTGAACGGAGTTGCAAAAAAAATGGAAAATAAGCAATCCATGAAGCGCTACTGAAAGTGAATGTAACCATCCATCGTAAAGTAGGGTAAAGGTACCGATGATTTGACAGTTTTTGTAAAAACAAACAGTTTTTCTACTCCAGAAGTCTTAATTTAAAGACTTTCGGTTTGAAAAGGGTTTCAGTATGTAGGAAAAGCACCTAGCAATCTAACTGTTTGATGTGAAGTTTGAAGTTTTATCTGAAAAGGGTACAAAACTCCGATTTTCCAATATTAGAGCATACTCACCAACAAATTCGACAAAACAAAAAAGTTACCTGTTTTCGACGCAAGTCGGAATCCAATTTGACACGTGTCAAAATACTTGGGGAATACCTGTGGGCGGAACCTGGGGTATTTGACACGTATATTCTTGTTTCTTTGTTTTTTTTCAACTTCATTTAATCTATAAAAGTATAAAACACTATGCAAAAAGTAGAAGTCATAAAACTAACAAAATCGTTTCAAGTATGCAGTATTTGGTATAACAAAATCGGTACAACAAATTTTAATATACATTATTAAATACAAATAGCCTAGTATTTAGTATAACAAATTTAGTATAACAACATTGTTTCACTAGCATTTCGGAAGGGATAGGGTCTAGGAAAATGGGAGTGGATTTCAAGAAATTTAGGAAGTTTATTTGATTTAGTGGATTTTATTTTCATATGCAGTCTCTTAGTTTCGTCCAAAACATACGGTACCTTAGGATTTTTTTCCTGGAGGGGGGTCACTTTTGATATTTCTATGATTGAACATACCAGGTTCTAGGCATTGAACATACCATACATGAAAAATTGTCGGGAGCTCCTTTTTTGTCGAAAACAGGAAACTGAGTGAATTAAATGTTCTTTTCTTGTCTGGGTTCACCGGATATTGTTTTAACGTTTTCTATCGTTGAAATACAAAAACGGCTTCAAGAGATGGCGCTCTAAGTCACGGCTAAGCAGAGTTATTCCGTTTTGAAGGAAAATTTTGACAGGGGTTCCATAATTGCACTGTCGAATCATCGGTACCTTTACCATATATTTGGAATCAGATAAATAGAAAGTAAAAACTGATGCAAAGGTAGTGAGGAATTAACGTTTTTTTCCTAACGTTGAAATACAAAAACGGCTTCAAGAGATGGCGCTCCAAGTCACGGCTAAGCAGAGTTATTGCGTTTTGAAGGAAAATTTTGACAGGGGTTCCATAATTGCACTGTCGAATCATCGGTACCTTTACCATATATTTGGAATCAGATAAATAGAAAGAAAAAACTGATGCAAAGGTAGTGACGAATTAACGCTTTTTCACGCATTCTTACTAAACATCCGAATTTTGGTGACCAGGTGAGTGTGATGTGACGGTTGCCAGAAGAACACCTAAATCCCGTTTTTTTTTACCATTAGTGACCACCGTTCATTGCAACTATTCATATAAATCCCTTATTGCTCTTCCCTTCTCGTGCCTTCCCGCTCGTGGGACTGGCACGTTGTATGTGGTGATGTCTGCCCTGGCACTTGCTGTTCTATTGCAATGTTGTTTCCTTGTTAGTTGATATTTGTTCAGTTAATAAATCTTTGGCTGAGTGCTAAGTAATCAGTGTGGATTTTTTTTCTCGACCGATTCAACTGATTCCAAGTGAAACCTGAAGCCTGCATCACGGAAGAAGTGGGATCCTTCCTGAACTTTACATGCAAAGAGTGTTTTTTCGTTTTCTTCAACATTCCCCTCAATATTCCCTGAAAGCAGTCAAAAGTACATGTATTAGCATTTGCAACCAGTCGCATTTGCAGCTACAGTAGTAGTAGTAATAGGAGGAGGAGGAGTATTGGCCCTGAAATTTTCAAGTTAACACCCTTACCCGTTCCAAAATATTGCAGATACAACTTTTTGAAAACCTGGATGGAGAGTGTTTTTTGATTTAGCTCAATATATGGCCTGTTTTTTGGCTTATAATAAAATTATTATTATTATTATTATTATTATTATGCACCTCATATTCCCCGAAATTTCATCTCAGTACCACTTGTCCTTTCGGACACATTCAGTATCAAATATTCCCTCTTTCGAAGCGAAAAATCTTGCTTGTAAAAATTTCACAAATTGCATGATTTGTATCCCATGCCCCGGGTTATGTGGTAGCATGGCATTGCCGTAGGCATAGCCATTAAACCTTTTGAATATTTTGAATAAAACGACTTTTTGAAATTTCTATCAGTGTTAAGGGGGGCATCTAAAAGGGCAAGAGAGGGGGATGGATTGTTGCCCTCCGTTCTTTTTCATCGTGCCTTTAAAGATTCAACATAATACCCTTAGTTGGTCCTTAGATGTTGCTGTTGTGGGCTATTGACAACCCTCCTGCTTATAGTGTGTTTTGATTTTGTTTGGCATCCTCTCTACATTTTCTAAAAGTTTTACCTTAATATACTTTGTCTTTTTGAAGACTCAGGTTCAAACATTCCCCCTTTTCTCAATAACCAACTTTATATATAAATGCTGGGCAACCTATGTAACTTACAACAACTGGGGCAGGCGCCCTGGGTGGTTACATCATCCCCGGAAATATATTTATTTGGCTTTTCGACTATTTTGAACAAGATAGGTCTTCCAAAATTTTGATCAGATATATTTGGGGGTAGGGTAGCTAAAAGGGAATGGAAAGGGGGCTGCAGCCCTCCAACCACTTTGCAACATGTCCTGAAAGTTTTAACTTAATACCCTTGGCCATTCTTAAAATTGTACGAATTCGTCTTTTTTTATAAACTGGATGCACATAGTGCCTTTTGATTTAGCTCAACATATCCTTCAACATTCTCTTTAGTTTCACCTTCATATCCTTAGCCTTTTTGGACACACCCGGAATTAAACATTTCTTCTTTTCCTAATGATAGGTTCTACATGTAAACAGTGGGCAAATTGCATAATTTACAATCCTTGCCCTGGGTCTGTTGGGGACATGGCATCTCCGGTGAAATATCTATTGGATCTTTTGACTAGTTTGAACAAAATAACTATTTAAACATTTCATTCAATGTTTTTTGGAGAGGGGACACCTTGAGGGGTATTTTGATCAGATGCATTTGTGGGAAACGGGAGTGGGAGGAGGGCTGCTTGCCCTTTGATCAGTTTTGACTCTTAGAAGCAGCACTAGAAATCTCGATTTTTAAACAAATGAGCCCCCTTCGAAGTATGTACGACCAACCCTTTCATGTGAAAAGCCTCTGGAGAAGAATAAATAATACGTTGAAGCCTTATGGCTCTTTACTATAGGCAACGCTAGAGTGTTGCCTCTGATAATATCAAGAGTCCTTACCTTTGTAATTTCAATCAGTGTTTTTTATCCTTTGATTTTCTGAACTTTTTATAGCATTTCTATAACTGTAGGAAGACACGAATTTGTTATAATGTTTTAAATTAATCGTATGCAAGAGTGTTTGCAAACTGTTACTGATAAAGGATTTTCTGGAATATATTTTTTTTTAAGAATATCACGTCACCTTTCTGCGGAGTTTAGATAAGTAAATAAATACAAAATATCTTACACCTTATCCTGAGTTGAATAAAATAATCTCGAATAAAATTAAAGGGTAACACTAAAACTATGAACATAAATTATCCTATACGTTTGGGGATTGCAACCCCAATCTTTACACCAAGGGTGTCGCGTGGAGGTGGCAGTTTGCCCCCCCCCAATAATGTGGAGAAAAAATGTTATACATCTCATGCTCTTTGAGTATCCAGATATGGACCCCTCTTGCCCCCCCCCCCCAATAAAAATTATGGAGATTCGCCCCTGCTTTATACTAAGTTTAACCAGTGCTTAATTGGGAATATTTTAGAGTTGGGAAATATAATAGTTAAGGTCTTTCATTCTCTAAGCAATTTGATATTTTTGTTTTGTTTTCACTTTTTATCACTTTATTCTTTTGTATAAATATTTAGCGTTAAAAAAGAAAAACCAAGCGTTAAAAGAAAGACAAACAATTCTAGTGTAAAGGACAGGCAACCGCCCCCCCCCCCTCATACATAGGATAATTTATGTTCATTTTAAGATTTAATGTCGTATTTATTTTTTTCCAAAAAGTCCTTTAATTCTTTTTGTGCTTAATAAATCATCTATCTATGTGTCTCTATCAGGGAGGGTAGTTGGAAGATTTTATAGTATTTTGCTAGTGCGAGCCAATTGTAAAACAAAACAACCAAACAAACTGCAAAAAAACATTCCGGTAGCGATTTTTTTTTCTGAAGAGTGCTGTCTTTTTTCCTATACCCAGCCTCTGTTCCCTTTGATTATGAAGTCAATAAAGGATGGAAAAAAATGTTGGCTTCTTGGCGGGAACCAGGAGTGGATATAACTAAATTCAGATTCGAATTTATTTCTCTGTTTTGGTGCACACTCGGTCCTAGGGCTTATGGATATAATTTTCATGCCAACTGGAGACGTCAAATTTTTGGCCCTATATTTGGACGTCATGATTCTTTTTGCCTTTTAGAGTGTAATGATCAAAATTTCTCAATGTCCATAAGCTTCTTTTGGTCTCTTAACTGATCAATATAATCGAAAAAATAACATTCTGGATGAAATGTTTGTTGTTAAAAAGAGACTTGGCAGATGGGATAAAGCAAAAAAATAAAGTTATTTTTAAGTTTTTTTTTTGCGTATTGGGGTCTTCTTGACCGAGAGACTTACGTATAGTCAAAAAACTGAAGCTGTTTAGGAAAATAAATTGTTTGTTCCCTTTTTAGGGTCCCATTTTCTGGGAACTTTGCCTCCAACCGATTTTTTCTTGCGTTGGGTCCCCTTGGCCCAGGGACTGACACGTGTAATATTTAGAGACACAAACTTTTTTAGTCTATTTCTTGCCTTTTTACGCCCTCTACTCTACGCCCTCTGGGTAGTGGTGTCTACAGAATCCCGTGTTCCTGTGGAAAATTTTACATTGGTAGGACCCATCAACAACTAGGTGAACGTTTGCATGAGCACAAAATTTCAATAGATAATTCCCTGAGATTAAAAAACAACAATGACAACTTTAATTCGGCATTGGCTTCGCATATTTTCGTAAATCCGACCCATTTAGTTCTGTTTGACGGGGAAACTTTAATATCAACTGTAAAGGGCATACCACAAAATTTTAAAGAGGTAATTGAGATAAAAAAAATATATGAACCAAAATTTAGCAATAAATAGAGATACTGGAGATATTTCATTAAGCCCAATTTACGACAGTTTAATCTTGAAGGACTCAATCAATACTTTCACCCGGTATAACTTAAAAGAACCTATTTGCATATCTAATGAAAACCGAAATTTTAGACCAGCTAAAACTATTGCAAGGCAAAAGATCCTTGCCCAATCATCTTGGTAAATTCATTTTCATTGATTCCTGCCTGCTTTTTATTCAGTGTGTGTTCTGTCTTTGTAAAGTAAACTTCGAAAGGTTAGATTTTCGTTTTTTTTTCGTTTTCTTCTTTTTTTTTTAGCACTGAGGAAGACTTTGCGGGGGTCCTTGTCGAAATTTTTTCTTATATTTTGTCATCTTCATGCTTAGCCACTGGCTGACAAAATCCTCGTTTTTACACCCTTTTTATTTTATTTTTCATTTTGTTAGTTTCTCTCCTCTCTGAGTTTCATTTGTCATGTATAGCCAGTGTGGTCTAAGAATGTATTTGCGTCAAGCTTATAGGGATCATAGGACCAACATTGGTTTAGATTTTTTAAATTGTGTCAAGAAACATGCAAATCTTATTTGTCAGTTTAATTTTTTAGAAACTTGTAAAAGACATTGAATTCTTCCACCTTTTTTGCGTTTCAACCTACATTTAGGCACACAATCTGAAGGCCCATTTATTCAGAGAATGGGTTTCAAAACTTTAACACATATTTTAAAAGATCATAGATCCAGAAGATACGTTCTTAAGGTTCGATCAGACGCGTAGGATTTTATCAAAATCCTTTGAGGGTGATAGGATTCCTATGAGGTTTTCCTCATAGGCTAATAGGATTTTTGAGTTGAAATTTTTTCAACTCGACCCTATGAGGGTGATAGGATTTCTGATTTTACAAAGGGAAAAACCTATTTTACCTTCAAGAGGAATGAGAAGATTATAAAAATGACTGATCAAAGCCCTGAAAGAGTTAATGTGAAAGTAGAAGCACATATGGACTTGGTTGCTTTTGTTCAAATCCATCCTTTACTGTCTTATTCAAGAAATAATACTTAAAAAAATGAAAAATTTTAACATGACTGATGGAATCAAAGAGATATTAAAATTGGACAGCCAGGTAGCCTACTGTCTTATATACTTTTTTTCCCACAGTAAGAGGTTTTATAGGCTTGCCTTTGCTTTTTATTTGTTTTTTTTTATGAACAGTTGGCTCATTATACAAATTAAACCTTTAGGAAGGGTTTGAATCCAATTACAACTGCAGCATTTGTTGTAGGCTACTGTTGTGACTTCCCAAATTTGTAGTTTTTAACGATTATTGGTAAATAGGGAATAATCTAAATAGCCTATCTAACCAAGAACATAAAACTTAATGCCTAGCCTAGGCTATTTATGTTTTTTCCAAATATGAAAGGCTAGCTTAATTCCTATTGTTGCTAGGCTAATTAAATTCAGTATAGATGCAGAGCTGGTCCTCCACACAAGAAAACTTGATAAGAAAACAATTCTTACTTCAGAATATGCAGAGTAATCCCAGTTAACATATATTGCAAGGGGAGAATCTTTATCTTCATTTCTTTTTCCAGTTTTCTTAATAAATTCATGAATTTCTTAGAACTTATATATTAACAAAGTATATACCCCAACCCCTGTAATATGCATATGTTGTCCCAGAAGTGCATACTGAATCTAAATTGAGCCTTCATGTGCACCACAGATCAACTGGATCCCCCAGCCCCTGGCCGTAATAAACATACTATGATTTTGATTGAGTTAGGTATTAGCCGTGTTTTTATCTGTGATGCAAATTAAGTGTGTATTTAGATCCATAATACAATTCTGGTTTTATATTTAAACAGTAATGGAGTGGGGTGTGTACTTTGTCAATTTATCTTCAAGGTCATACCCCAGGGGTGGATTAAACCCCCACCCCCCCAGAAAAAAAAATCCTGGGTGCAGCCTTATATATATGTTCTAAGAAATTCATGGATTTCTTAGAAAAACAAGGAAAGAATTGAAGATAAAGGTTCTTCCCCTTCAGAATATGTTAACGAGGATTCTTGTGCATATTATTAATTATTATTTTCTTAACATGTTTCCTTATGTAGAGGATCAACCATGCATCTATACCTTCAATTTGAACCCAACCTTTCCCAAATGTATAGTCCATATTATATATTTACCATTTGTTTCTATGCCAGTGTAGAGCTGCATGATTTCCCGCTGTGTATTTAGACTAAGAGGGAGGTCTATTGTACCTAATGCTGCCCGTACGGCTTTTAGTTGGATGGAAAAGATTAAAAAGAAAGTATCCTTTGAAAATCAGGAAAAACTAATATTGAATTTGTCAAAGCTTGAAGGTTTGTCCCTTCAATTTGTGTAAAAAAACAGATAGATAATTGTAGCTTTGTACATTTCCTTTCTTTCTTGGATCTGATTATACAAATAAAGACAAAATAATAAGCAATAATTTTATTTAGATACTCACACAAAGATAGTTAGGCAAGAGAGTTTCAGTATACAATTGGGCAAAAATTGCATAAATTTAGTCTGGTTACTTAAAAAAAACTGTTTGAAAATAATTTCTATTTTGTATGTATTTTCAAATTTTTAACATTGCTCGATTGATAGTTTGATTTTCGTCCAAATAAGAATGCCAAAAGACAGCTGGTTCCCAACTAACTTTTTTGTCTCCTTTTAACTCTTTGTCTTGCATGCTAGCTAGTTGCAAATACTTGGGTGTGTCTTGCAATTTACATGTATCTAGAATGTTTGGGTTGCAAAATAGAAGTTTGATGTGATTCTATTCGAGTATTCTTTTGAGTTCATGTTGCGAAGTAATAAATTTTTTCAAGAAGACAAATTTTATAAACTGCAGAGTAATCCAAGTGTTTATTAATTTTTATTCATGTTACATTTGCAGTTGATTTGAGATGTGTTTCATCTGATGATTTTATCATATCTTTGAATGATTATTGTGATTGGAAAGTATTTTTCCTATTGATGATGACTGCATGTTATCCTAAAATATTTTATTGAAACCTTATTGATCATTTTCCTATAGATGATGCCTGTATTTTATCCTAAAATATTTTGTTGAAATCTTACTGTTAATATTTTTGTGCAGTCACCTCTAATTATTAAAGATTTACTCATCCGTCATGCCCCTTATGTGCAGTAGACCTCAGTACTGTTTATTAGTTCCCACTTCAGAAATTTATTAACAATCTACTAAGGACCTTCAATTGATTTTAAAATTTTTTTTTTAATTTGAATAGTGCAAAAATACCTGGAGGTCTCTGAGAAATGAATTTTTCAAGAAGCTTAATGCTCAACAAAAAAAAAGAGGTGGGGATGATGGCGAAGATTTGGGATTTTCAAAGTGGACTCTCTTTAAGTCAATGCAATTTCTCTTGAAGCATCATAATACCTAATGGTAAGACTCACCGTTTTGATTTATTGTTAATACACAGAAAGTATTTATAGGTATCTAAAAAGAGAACTTTTTGTTACCTTTAAAAACGTTCATTTATATCTATGTAATGGAGTGGTTTCATTAAATTTATCACTGAGCACAATAAATAATTAACAATTAGATCAGATATTTTAAAGCTGGTCGAGAAGGCCTAACTAAAATAACATAAAACAAAAAAGGTATAAAATATGGATACTTCATTAGTCCAGTCCAAACATGAAACCTAACCATAAATCCACCAAGAAATAAATGGACCGTATTTGCTTGCGTTTTGTTAAGTCCATCATTTCAATATACATATTGAGGATATTTTCAATGAATTTCATAACCCCAGATACTGTTCCCCTGCATAGCCACCTCACCCATACTAACTTAATCACTAATCAGTGCTCTTACTGAGAGGTTTCAAAATAGTTTATTGCCTTTTTTCATGGTTCCTGATATATGTCCTGAACTAAAAAGGAGTCCTTTGTCTAGTTTAATTTGTTTGTATGTTTCTATAGCAATTTTACTGCTGTGTGAGTCAATTTGTCCCTGTAATTTTTTATTTTTCTCCCTGGACTAATTTAAATACAACCTCCCCCTCTTTCTTTGTTTGTGTTTTTTTTTTTTTGCATTTTTGTACACTTCTTTCTTAATTAGTTTTAAATTTTTTTATGTTGTTCTTCATGCTCTACTCGACCCAAGTAGTAAATTTAAATCCATTAGATCCTCTAATAGTCTTTTGGAAATATATATAATTATACTTTCATAAATAACCTTTAAGTTCACAATATTTCAGTAGCTTTTTATGAACAAGACTTGATATGCGTTAAACAGTCACCAAGCTCAGTGGCAGATTGGGGGGGGGGTGCCCCCAGCGTAGTCTAAAGTAGTGTTATTTACTTAATTAAGTCAAGTTTAAATTAATTTAAGTTGCTCATAATGCAAATTTTTTGAAACAACCATTTTTACCCCCCCCCTAAATATTTTTTATTGTATCAACCTATTTTGCCCCACCCCCCTCCACACAAAAAAATCATGGATTCGCCCCTGACCCAGCGTGAAAAGAAAGTTTAGAATGAAATGGCGTCAAAATAGATTGTTACAACGTTTCAAAATATTTGACAGGAACAAATTTTTAGTAGAAAATATTTAATAAATGGTGGCCAAAGCTCTACATTTAATATTATGGAGATTGGATTCAAATAATACAGATTGCAAGGATCTGAAGGAATAGTAATCCTCGACAAAACTACCAAACCGTTGTATCTCCATTCTGTTCTGTTTTCTATAGGTGACCAAAAAAGTACAAGTTAATAATCTATCTTTCAAAGGTAACTATAAATAGCGTTAAAAACTAAAAATATATGTGCTTTTTAGTGTAGATGGAAATATTTTCAACTTACTTTGTCTTGCACGACATCAGGGAATCTGGCACATACTGAAGAGACAGTTATTATTCAGGTTTCTGGAGATGATGGAATTGCAGAAATACCCACCACCACTTCAAGTGATGAAGCTCAACATCAAACTTCTACTCAGATATTCCTCACTCCTCCAAATATCAAACTCATCATGTGGAATCTTTCCCCATCCCCCAATCCTCACATTATCAAACTACTCATCTTAAATCTTTCCCCAGCCCCCACGCCGCCCAATCTCAAACACAAACTCCACCTGTGTTAACGTCCCCCAGCCCCCCCTCCGCCACCTATCAAATTCAAACTCTTCCTGTGAAATCGGTCCCCATCCCCCAAATGCTTATTCCTACTCTCACCTCACAACCGCAAATCCCAAGCGTTCCAAATCATTCACCAACCCCAATTTGTTCTCATATTCCCACCAAATTTGTTCACCTTGAATCTACTCCAACGTCTTCACCTCCATCCACCTCCAACCCCCCAATACCCCTTTAACCTCGCAACCTCCCAATAACCCACGAACCTCCACTCCAACCTCTTCATCTACTTCCACCTCCAACTCTCATAATAAAAGAAAAAGACTCCCCACTGCACCAGAAGAATTACAATAGACAGCAGATGTACAACATACCATGTCTGTTGTCAAGCAGTTTCTTGAAACTAGGATCAATAAAAAGGATAAGTGGGAAGGGACAAGAAATTATAGATTTTGTTGCACACTTGCAAAAAACTTGGATGGCCTTCCCTTGAATAGCCAAATCCGTATTCAGAAAGCTATTCTGGAGGTTTTTGAAAAAGAGCTTGATAAGCTTGAGTTATTGTGCTTTTTTTATTTTTTTACGATTAACTACTAAAATAAACTCGTATTCTGCTTATCAAAATTAAGTCATAAGCGCTATATGTTTTAAGTTACTTCTACAAGATTTTTTGTTGATTGATTCGAATATGGCTTCCTCAATTGGATGTGGTTGGATTTGATCAAGTCTAGGTCCTAATAAATCATGTATGGTAGGTAATCTTATTGTTGGTTTTGGCGCTTAAGATACATAGATAAGATACATAAACTTTTTATTTATTTTTACATTGTATTATAATCGTTAAAAATTTTCTTATAAATTAAATTGAATTTATTCATAAAGAAATTACATCTATCAATTAAAATTAATCGAAGTAAACAAAAAAAAAATAAAAAACAAAGGACAAGAAGAAAAAAAACCGAATTAAATAATATAAATGTAAGTAAGTAAAAACGTGAGATACAATTCTATTATATTAAATCAAATACATACTGTCTCTGATATATGCACAGCTATCATAACTTTTAAAGAAAAACTAAACAATGGTTGATAGATTGTCTATCATCCATCCTAAGAGCGAACTAAGGTGTAAGGGATTGAATAAAGGCAATTCAAATTGTCTATCAACTCTGTGATCCATTTGAAGGTAATTGGAGACCCCAAAAAATTAGACCCCAAATGAACAAATAATCATTAAAGCAAACCAAAAAATATGCAAGACAAAAATTAAATAACATTAATAGGAGAAACAATCCTGCCTAGTCCAGTATATGTGTCATGTTACCAAAATACTAATTAAAATAGTACCAAAAACGACGGAATACAAGAATACAGTAGACACTTAAGACAAGGAGATTACTCGCACAGATAGAATAGATATATTTTAAAAAATATTTGTATAATTTTTTATTTCTTGCCGAATTTGAGAAATAAATATTGTAATATTGATATCTTTCTGTGCATGTTTCAGTGCTGGAAAAAAAGGGGATTAAAAAAGAAACACATTGAGGTTTGTACTTTATGGAGTTTAGGAGGTGTCTTCGGTTAAGCAAGTAAATAAAAACAAAAAATGAAAAAAATTGTCTTGCTTAAGAAACATTACAAATTCAGTGGCAAATAGCTTCAATTTCAAAATGAAGCCAAAACAGGCTTTGAATCTGATTGGGGAGTTGGGGTTGAACAAAACATTATATTTAAATAGCTTCTTATATATATTTGAGAAATAATAACAACAAAATTAGTTTTTAAGATAAATGAAACATTGCCACAAGTAACCCATTAAATAAAATAAAAAAAATAATAAATAAATGGGTTTTTCTCCAAAATAGTTTGAGTTCTAGAAAGACAATTTTCATCTAATATTTTTTTTCAATTCCTCAAGATTATCTAGCACTATTCTCTTTGAAGAATGCTAATCATTAAAAACTAAATTGCACTAAGATGCTATTCAAGTATTTACCCCAATCCGAAAACAATACCATGTTAATAACTTCGATTTAACATACATGTTTTATGTAAATAGCCTCAATTGCAAACTGTAAAGATAAAAAAAATTTTGACTGACTGAATCTAATATATCCCATTATGCACAGACTGATCCTGCCATGGAACAAATCCAGGACCAGTAAAATATTCCTTGTAGATATTTCTTACTAGGATAGCATTTTTAGATGAGAAATCGCTGGATAAATTTCTGGCTGCCGCTAGGCAAGAGTCGTTGCACTAAGACTCTGAAATAATTTGCCCATATATTTTCTAGTCAACAAGGTTGATGAAGTCATTTCTTGAAAAATTAGATCCTAAAAAAAAGTTATGCAAGATACAAGTGGTTTTCACTATAAGGTCTATTGTTTACAGCTTGCAATTGACACTACTTTTGAGAATTCTAAATATCATGAACATTATCCCAAAAGCATTGTCCACCACCCTTCTAGCCTATAACAGACAGTAATTAAATATCTTTTGTTGTTGGGTGAGGCTGCCATACTTTGGATACGGCTGTATTAAGTTTTTTTTGAAGAGGAAAAACTTCATCCCCAACAAAAACAAATGGGAAAACATCCTCTGAGTTTGGCAACAAAGATGGGTAGGGTGGCATTGTGCAAAGCAGTACCAAAGCTTGACCTAGAAAAGACAGTACTGTCATTTTCCTTTCCTTTAGCGCCTACGTCAATATAAATAAACTTGTAGCGAGCATCTACAGCAGCCATCTAAACTATGCTGTAAAATTGATGGAAATTGAAAAAATCAGAACCAGAATTAGAAGGACACTGAATTTGACATTGTTTTCCATCAATTGCCCCAATGCAATGTGGAAAGTCCCGAAGTTCAGAAAAATCTCTGGCTATTGCATAAGAATCTTCCTTGGAAGGTGGCTTCATATAAATAGGTTATGGGTTTTTTCAAGTTGTTTCGCATGTTTTTTTTATGATACCTGAAATTGCGGATTGTCCCATTCTGTAACACAATGATAATGTTGCCATAGAATTCCCACTTGCAAGATACCTGAAAATAAAATATTTATATAATATGTATATATAAAAGGGAACTTCCACAAAGATGGGATATTTGTCACATTTTCTAAATAAAAATTTATTTGTATAAATTCAGTTGCAAAAGAGAATACAAAAAAAAAACTGGGGCCACAAGATTGAAATAAACAAACATTCAAGTTTGAATTTGTTCTCCATCTAAGAAAACAAGTGAAAGGAGATACACTCAATAGTCCAAATCCATTTATATCACTCTTATATGCTTTCTAAAATTGGGCATAAAATCGAAACCTGACACTGACTTAATTTTTGCAAAGTACAAAGGGTAGAGAACTATCAATTTATCTTAATGACTTAGCCTTTGAGAAAAATTCTATTGACTGGTTCACGTAAAATATTTTAACAATCAATGAAACCCAAATAAGGTATTTTACATTCAATTACAAAGAATTTCATAAAGGCGATTTGTTCATTATTTAAATGTGGTAATTTTAAACATGTAGATTAATACTTTTTGTGTATTAATAAATATGTCAAAACTGAGTTAATATTCATAAAAAGATAAATAATATGCCTTAGGGTCAATTTGTTGAGGCAAAAAAAAAAAAATCTGAGTTTTTCAGACAAAATATCTCATGTAATCAAACCATTATACTGAAATTTTTTTCAATCTCAAGGTAATTCCTCTATAAAAAAAAAACAAAAAAACAATATAACAATATTAACATCCTTTTCAGATTCTTAGCCTTTATGCCAAATATATCTATGAAGCCTGCATGTTTTTCCAAACAAAATTGGATTAATTGTTTCGCAGTGCAAAACATGAATAAAATGATTAACACTAATGGGAACAACCAAATAGGGGAAACATGCTTCCAACTCAGGCATATATGCATAAACCATAAATTCAGTCTGGAGGAACAAGACTGAGTTTAAGCAATTTTCGTCATACTGTTTACTAAAACTCTTTTATATATTTATCTTTGTGATCATATTAAACCTCTATTCTTTGATTTAGAAATAACATCATAAGGTAAAAGTAAAAAAAAGTCATCGAACTCCCCCTACCACAAATCAGGTGGATGAAGGAATCACATTCAATCTTGATACGCTTTACCTCACAACATTCAACAGGTAGTTCAAAACAAAGTCCACCTCTAACAATCCTCCCTCCCCCATAATACAAATACCATAAAAAGCATATATGCATTTGGAATCCACAGTGAATTATTGAGGCTGTTCTTTGGTGTGTATAGACAATGAAGAAACAAGTGAGTAGGAATATGAGCAAAGAATAGGAGGTTTAAACTTCAGTTAAGGTTTTTTTTCCAGAGATTAATTTATCAGCAAATTATATTGGTACTGAGTCAGAATGACAGCAGTATATGGTATCAGATCCCAAGAATCTATTCTGTTTGGATCCTGATCTATGCTAAAAGAAAAAGAACACAATACTTTTCACCTAAGTGCCACAGCTAAATGGGCCTTAACTGGAATTACAGGTCTCATTATTGTGTTCTCTTTCAACAAAATCAGCTTGGACCAGAGTTGCAATAGCATTCACATGATCTTAATCCATCCGATAGGTTTTAAAAAAACAGCTCAGGGTCCATCTCCTCCATTTCTTTTGTGAGGGCACCATAGAACCCATGGATATCTCTCAACTGAAAAACAATCAATAAAAACCAAAATTGTAAATATGACTAATCAAGCATCTAATAAGACTACATCCAGCATCAGAGAAGCCTTATTTTATTTATAAAATAGTCAGAAAATTGAACAAAACTTTATAACTTTCTTTAGCATGTATTTTAAATGTTTCAACTCATATCCTTGTTATGGACAATTTCAATGCCCTCCCCCTGTTTTTATATTGCCATATTTATTTGAACTCTTGGAGAACCCCAAAGGTTGTATATTAAGCACATGAAATTTACAGGAGTGAATATACAATATAAATTAAAGCAAGCAATTTCTTATAAGCCCTAGAAATAAAAGAGAAGTAGAGATAGTAGCTTCATACTATCTTCCTAGGATATCATTGAGGCTCTGGATCTATTCCTTAAAATCTTATTTGCCTAAATCAACCACATTCTAAGATAGCCAAAAGCCCTTTATCTAGAATTTTACCATTGAAACTTTCAGAAAAGATTTACATCACAAACATGGCTTAAGAAAAGTGTTTAGAGCCTAATCCCTTTGCTAATTCAGTAAAATTCTGCTTAGGTACTTTTGGCAATCATGGAAAGGGGTTACGTTAGGAAAATGAAACTTTCAAGGATGGGTTTAAAGGCTAAGGTATGTCATTGGAAGGTGTTTTGAAGTACTTATGAAGTACTCCTTCTCTCTCAAGAGGGTTCTGAAATTTGTCTACATGACGTTGCCACTCGGCCTGTTTTTTTGGTGCCACTTTGGGTGGCCAAATAGTGTCAATTTCGTGTAAAAAGGGTCTATATTTATTGAAATTTTGACCAAATAATATTTTAAATTAATTTTCAGTTATCAGTTTCTTTTTCTCTGGCTTTAGTTCTAAAAATGAAATTATTATTATTTGAGTTTAATTTTAAGCAACATAAACATTTTTTTTTCAAAATTTAGGAAATGTTATTGCATATATTTAAAACCTTATAAATTGGGATTGAGAAAAGTTGTGAAGCTGAAAACAATTTTGTTGTACTTCCTTGAAGCAGAATATCTATTTTGCAAGGTTTCACTTTTTGAACATAATTTTTTAAGGCTCATGACCCTCTAGAGGGAGAAGGAGTGGCGGTAGGTACAACAAAATACCTCCCAAGGATATACTTTAGCCTGTAGACCCATCCTTGAAAGTTTCATTTTCTGAACCTAACCCCTTTGTAAGATGGTAAAAAGTATAACTTTGTTGCTGAATATTAATTTACAATTTTTTTAAAAAATTGCGAAATTATAAGAAATATTAAATTTAGAAAAAAGTTGTAGGCTTAATGCTGCTTACTTGCCTATTTGAATTAGGGCTAACTCCTTAAAATTATTTTCAAAACCTAGTTACAAAACATTTAACTAAAAAAAGAATAAAGGAAAGAGATTAATCTGACTTTCCCAGGGATAAGAAGGTTAGGTTAGGCTGTGTCAATTGTCTAGAGCTGTCTTCTTTATCTAGTCTAGGCTATACAATTTTCTAAAAAGGACTATGTGGAAAGAGCTTGTAAATACTTTCCCAGGACATGTTTTAGGCTTTCAATTCATTACTGTAGGTTCTTTTTTGTTACTCTAGCCTAGCCACTGGGCTACTTTCTGAAATAGGCAGGCTAGGCCTAGCAAAAAGCTCATCATCTAGAATTTTACCTAGCAGTGCAAATAGACAGTCAATATCTACCAAATCATAATATTGAGTTAGGACTAAAGTGAATACACCATTTGATGCCTTTTTTTTATGCTGATTACAAATATAATAAGCATCTCTATCGGAAATGAATTTCAGCCCCCCACCCCGCCCCCTATATATGCCAATTCAGGGTTAGGTTAGGTATAGCCTATATAGGGAGGGGGCTGAAATTCATTTCCGATAGAAATGCTTATTATATTCATAATCAGCATAAAAAAAGGCATCAAATGATGTATTCACTTTATTCCTAACTCAATAATATGATTTGGTATATATTGACCAAATACTAGTTCACAACTAGTAAAGCATGCTATCAGTACAGAATTTGCATTAATGATATTAGGAAAAACTGGAACTTCCTAGACCAAAAAAAAAGTTGAGTAGACCTAGTCATCTGTATAAAATATTCAGCACTCGCAGCATGTACTGGACGAACCCACCATCTTCTTCTTTTTCTGGCTCTTCTGCTGCAGATACTAGTAGAAACAGTTGCACCTAATAGAGCAGCTACTACAGCTAAATCTTCAAGGTCAGAATTCAAAGACATTTTGTAATATTTCAAATTTCTTGATATAAGACTTTAAAAATCTGTCAAAACGACGTCTGAACGGAATTCCTTTCAACCCATGAGGATTTCCTTTCAACCTTATAGGAAAATCCTACGCGTCTGATCGAACCTTTAGTAATAAAATGCTTATTTTAAAATCCTTATTATATGAGATTTTGTCCCCTCAAGATTTTCACCAGATTTTACAAATCTCACATAGGTCTTTCAGACAGTTTAATCTTGAAGGAATCAATCAATATTTTCACCCGGTGTAACTTAAAAGAACCTATTTGCATATCTAATGAAAATCGAAATTGTAGACCAGCTAAAACTATTGCAAGGCAAAAGATCCTTGCCCAATCATCTTGGTAAATTCATTTTCATTGATTCCTGCCTGGTTTTTATTCAGTGTCTGTTCTGTCTTTGTAAAGTAAACTTCGAAAGGTTAGATTTTCGTTTTTTTTTTCTTTGTCTTCTTTTTTTTGTTTAGCACTGAGGACGACTTGGCGGAGGTCCTTGTCGAAATATTTGCTTATATCATCTTCATGGTTCGCCACTGGCTGACAAAATCCTCGTTTTTTTCACCCTTTTTGATTTTATTTTTCATTTTGTTAGTTTCTCTCCTCTCTGAGTTTCATTTGCTAAATAATTTTAGCTCTTAAAGTGGACAATAGAAGTTTTGATTTCATCTCGAATGAGCCCCCTTCACAGTTTTTTTTTCCCTTTCCAGAGGAAGTGACTAGAAACCAATATTAAGTGAGAAGTACTTCGCTCTTTACTAAGTCAATGCCATTTTGGTGACTCTGATTTCTCTACGTTTATAATATCAAATTGAGAGCTATTCTAGATATCACGAGACCCCCCCCCCCCCGGCACTCCTTGCCTTTACGCTGAAGTTCGAGTTTTGAATAGCAATGCTCGAAAAACGAAGAACGTGCCTCAAAAAGGTGAGCCCTAAAGAATTTTCAAGCCAAGCCTGAAAAGCAGAAAATGGTATTGGTACTCCTTTGATATACCCACTCTTTTATATGCTGCTACTTTGGTTAATGCTAATGAAATAAAATAAAATGGGATGACTATATAATAGTTTAGCAACAAATCTGGGCTAAATATTTGCACATTAGGGGGGGGGGGCAAAGCACAGCATATATTAAGTACAGAAACTAACCTAGGTACCCCCCCCCCCCCCAAAAAAAAAAACACACTTTATATATCTTATACGCAGTTAAAACCACGCTATACATTGTAATTCTATACAGCGGTGTGTTAAATCATCCTGTCAAAACGGGTTTTTCATCGCGTCTTTAGTTTGAGATATATAAAAGAGTGGGTATCAGGGTTGCCGCCAAGGTTACGTTCGTACCATTTTTGGTACGTTTTTAAATTTATGTTACTGTAATGTTACGATTTTGAATAATGGATAAAATTTACATTTTCCGAGTCATCTCGTGAAAAAATCTGATGTTTCAGTTTAATTACAGTGACATGAGCATTTTTCTTGCGTAAAAACAAAGTATCATTCAAAATTCCTCTAGAAAAAAGGCAAAATTGCACCAGCATCAACTGGATTTTTTTTTTCTATTGCATGGTTGTTTACGCTGTAAAAGCGAAAAAAGTTCCAATTCATTAATATCTAGAAAGGTGGAAGAGTGGTTTTCCAATATTTTAATTAAGTTATGAAAAGGTACCTTTTAAAATTTGGAGGGAGGCTTTTTAATGAGATTACATAAAAACATGTTTTTCAAATTAATGCAGCCCCCCCCCCTTTTCGTGCCACTCTTGATAGTGAAATAAAGGCCCCCTGCCTTGAAAAGAGACTTTCCTATCAAAAGTTACGTTTTTAAGAGCTTGGAAGTTACGAAATATTTTGGTCTTGTGGCAACCCTGGTGGGTATATCGAAGGAGTACCACAGTCTTTCCCGTTGTCATCTCAAAAGTTTTCATGGGAAGGGTTGTTATTCGAAAAATAGTGTTCGTGAGGAAGTGCTCTCCTTATTGTTCGAAAAGACCTCTCACGAAAATTCGAAATATTTTGTCAGAAATTTCGGCAAAAAATTTCACATTTTGGGGCTTTGGACACTTCCTCTTGAAAGTGTCTCCTGACCTTCTATCTCAGTATTTTTGCTCGATAACATTTCGACCATAAAATAACAGGAAATCGGTGGCACAAAATGTTGGAAATTGGCTGTTCTCTTTGACCCTATCTGTAGCTGGTATGCTATATGCATAGTATTAGGTATGTTCTGTATTGTCTATCTCGAATTTTTGCTCGATAGTATTTCTGCCCTATTCTGGCCGAAACTTGATTTAGTGGCACAAAATGGCAAACATCAGTTTTCCGCAGCAGGATCTGTATCGTCATAGTTAGCGCAATAGCGCTGCCCAAGTAAAGAGCGATGTGTACTTAATGTTTTTTTATTTATCATTATTATTATAGGCCAGGACACTTCGTATAGAAGGAATTATCGTAGAAACTTCAAAATGGGCTCATTTGATTGGAAATTGCAAGTTCTAGTGCCTTTTTTAATAATCGAAAGTGTTTGCAGGGCAACTAGCCCCCACCCCACGCCCATCATTTCCCAAATACATCCAATCAAAATTTTGAGATAGCCATTTTATCTAGCGCAGTTGGAAGGTCCATTAATTATGTCTTTGAAGATTACAACCTCTCCCCCTCCCCACAGCCCTCAGGGCAAGGGTCGTAAGTTATGCCTCGGGGATATCTAAGGTTTTTATGGGAAGGGTGGTTGTATAAACGTCAATGGGGGGCTGATTGGGTTGGAAATCAGAAGTTCTAGTGCCCTTTTTAATAGTATAAAGCTATTGGAGGGCCACCCCCCTCTTTCCCGCCACGTCCATCATTTTCCCAAACACATCGAATCAAAATTATGAGACAGCCAATTTTTTAAGCGTATTTCAAAGATCCAGTAATTAAGTCTTTGGGGATGGCAACCCTCCATGGCCCTCAAGACAACGGCTATAAGCTATACTAAGCGTCCATTGTTAAAATTTAAGGCTTTTCTAGAAAGGGTGGTCATATAGACTTCGGAGAAGGCTCATTCAGTGTAAAATCCGAAATTCTAGCTCCCTTTTGAAAAGTCAAGAGTGATCATACGGCAACCAGCCCCCCTCCCCACGCCCCTTTTCTCCAAATTCTTTCAATCAAAATTTTGAGATAGACATAAATGAGCATACTATTTGGATGTGGCTCATTCAATTGGAAATCAGATGTCCTAGGGTCCTTTTTAAAAGTCCTAAGTGATAGGAGGAAAACTATCCACCCTTCGTCTTCTTTTCCCCAAATCTATCCGATAAAAATTTTGAGATAGGTATTTTGTTCAAAATAGTCTATACCAAGGCCTTTGGGGTTGAAACAACCCCCTAGAACCAGGGTACAAGGGTTGTAAGTTATTCCCCGAAGGCATATAAGGTTTTTATGGAAGGCGTTGTCTATAAGATTTAGAGGAGTCTTATTCATTTCGATTGGAACTCATAGTACCCTTTTAAGTGTCAAAAGTGATAGAGGGCAACTAGCCTCCCCCTCCCCTGATGCCCTCCTCACCCAAATGTATCTGATTGAAATTGCGAGTTAGCCATTTTGTTAAAAATAGTCCAAAGAACATATGAGAAAGACTCTGGACTTGACTCAACCTACCGCAGCCTTGGCTTAAGAGTTGTAAGGTATTCCCTGGGGGTATACAAGGTTTTTGTGGAATTGGTGGTCGTATGAAATTTATATAGGGCTCATTTAAATGGATTTTGGAAGTTATAGTGCCTTTTGTAAGAGTCAAAAGTGAATTGGGGGCAACTAGCCCCCCATCCCCTCCCTCACGCCCATCATTTTAAGAAACATACATCCAATCAAAATTTCCAGACATCTATTCTGTTCAGCTTCGTTAAAAGATCCAGTAATTATGCCTTTTGGGATGTCAACCCCCTCACAGCCCCTAGTGCAAGGGCTATACGTTAGGTAATTTGTTCACTATTTACGTATTGTATATGTTATTGAGAAATGTATGCATGTTCGACCTTTTCTTTCCAAAAACACAAAGGTCACTCAGGTGAGCCTTTCAGAGAAATATCATTGAAACTTTTAAAGGAGCTAATTTGATTCAATATTAAAAGTTTTAGTGCCGTTTTTAAGAGTAAAAAGAGAGTGGAGGGCAAGCAGTCCTCCTCCCAATCCCATTCATTTTCTCAATACATTCAGTCACAATTTTTGAGACATCCATTTTGTTCAGCATAGTAGAACAGTTCATCACATCTGTCTCTAGGGATATAGGGTATGTCCAACCCCCACAAATTTTGCAGTTGGCCCTATATGCTTTAAAACTAAATGTTGCTTTAAAAATAAGTCAAAAGGCACTGTGTGTATGGTGCAAATAAGAAACTTCAGCAATGTATCGAGGACGACTGGGGTATCAATATGAAACATTCTGGGGCTACTAATGTTACTACTTCTGCTCTTACGATGTAAATAAGTCAAAAGGGTGTAAGTGTATCCAGGTTTGCAAAGAGTATAGATAGAATTTTTGGGAATGAAATTAAGTTTAATTTATTAGGTCAAATTGAGGAGTTATAAAATTAATTTAAACAATACTATTTGTGTCGGGGTTTAAAATTGTTGAAAAAGTTTGTTCAATAAACAGATAGCAAGTGAAACTATGGATTCTTATAGAAAACTAAATAAAAAAAACAAGTTTTTTAAACTGAAAGTAAGGAGCGACATTAAAACTTAAAACGAACAGAGATTATTCCGTATATGAAAGGGACTGTCCCCTCCTCAACGCCTCGCTCTTTACGCTAAAGTTTGACTCTGTCTCACAACTTTATTTTTTAAAAAAATAAAAAACTTTAGCGTAAAGAGTGAGGCGTTGAGGAGGGATAGCCCTTTCATATACGGAATAATTACATTTCAACTGAAATGTAAGAAGGAATATTAGAACTTAAAACGAACAGAAATTATAACGTATGTGAGGGGGATCTCCCCCAAGTCAATACCTCGCTCTTTACGCTACAGTTTTTTTTTAGTGCTTTCAAAAGAGCTATCTATTCTAATTAAACGGCCTTTGTGATTCAGGGGTTTGGGGCTGTCCCCACCACAACGCCACGCTCGTTACGCTAAAGTTTGACTCTGTCTCTCAACTTTATTTTTTAAACAATAAAAAACTTTAGCGTAAAGAGCGAGGCGTTGAGGAGGGGACAGCCCCTTTCATATACGGAATAATTACATTTCAACTGAAATGTAAGAAGGAATATTAGAACTTAAAACGAACAGAAATTATAAAGTATGTGAGGGGATTCTCCCGCAAATTAAGACCTCACTCTTTACGCTACAGTTTTTTTAGTGCTTTCAAAAGAGGTATCTCTTATAATTCCGCGGCTTGTGTGATTTAGGGGTTTGTTAATCAATTTTTTTTTATAATTTTAAAGTAAAGAGCGTGGTATTGACTAAGGGGATAACCCCCTCACATACGTAATAACATGTACGTAATAAAAAAAAAAAAATAAAAAAAAAAGCGATATGGCTTAATAGTAATCGAAACTTTTAAAAACGGAATTTTGATGTCAATAAATGTATCAAAAGAATGTGTTTATAATGCTGATTCTAAATATATAAATTTTATTAAGTTTAGTATTACTCATCAAAGGCTACGAGCCTGAGAAAATTTACTCGATTTTTTAAAGAGGGGGGACATCCCCTACAAGTGAAAGAATTTTAATGAAAATCACACTGTCAGATTCAGCGTATCAGAAAACCCTATTACATAGGTTTCAAGCTCATATCTGCAAAAATCTGCAACTTTGTATTTTTTAGCCAGAAGAAAAATATACGAATATAGAAGTTAGTTACGTAAGTTAATTTGTAAATGACATCCATTTAGCAAAAGAAAAGTAAAATTTTTATGCAAATTTTGTTTACTTATTCAATGACGGTGCAGCTAACTTAAAAGCTGCATCAACTGAAATTAACGATCAGAAAAAAGACAAGTTTTTTAAACTGAAAGTAAGGAGCGACATTAAAACTTAAACCTAACATAAATTAGTCCTTATATAAAAGGGGATGGCCCCCCCTTAACGCCTCGCTCTTTACGATAATGTTTTTTATGGTTTAAAAAATAACGGCGTGAGACAGAGACAAACTTTTGCGCAAAGCGCGCGGTGTTGAGGAGGGGACACCTCCTTTCATATACGGAATAATTTCTGTTCGTTTTAAGTTTTAATGTCGCTCCTTACTTTCAGTTTAAAAAAGTCGCTCCTTTTTTTATTTAATTTCTGATCGTTTTTTAGTTAATGCAGCTTTTATTTGCATAAAAATTTTACTTTTCTTTTGCTAAATGGATGTCTTTACAAATTAACTTACGTAACGAATTTCTATATTGGTATATTTTTCTTCTGACAAAAAATACAAAGTTGCAGATTTTTGCAGATATGAGCTTGAAACTAATGTAATAGGGTTTTCTGATACGCTGAATCTGACGGTGTGAT